>NC_045439.1:4512514-4553681 GCF_002776525.5 Piliocolobus tephrosceles | reverse complement strand
AACACGCCCGGCTAATTTTTTGTATTTTAGTAGAGACGGGGTTTCACCGTGTTAGCCAGGATGGTCTCGATCTCCTGACCTCGTGATCCACCCGTCTCGGCCTCCCAAAGTGCTGGGATTACAGGCTTGAGCCGCCGCACCCGGCCTCTGTTTGTGACTTTTAAAACTTCTCTCACATTTTTGCGCATCTCATTTAAAATTACTACTTTAATTTTATTTCTTCATTTATTTCAGGTTCTGTTTAAAACTCCTGTGTCAATTACTGAGCATCCCAAAATCAACGAGTGGCTCACCCTGGTAGAGAAGGAGATGAGGGTCACCCTGGCCAAACTGCTTGCTGAGTCTGTTACGGAAGTTGAGATTTTTGGTAAAGCAACTTCAATTGACCCAAATACCTACATCACTTGGATTGATAAATACCAGGTAATCTATGGTAGAAGTGAGTGGGCTCATGGTGAAAACGCGGCCCAATCCTTAAAATGATCCTTTGGGATCTTGTTCCTGTGTCTTTCAGGCCCAGCTTGTGGTTTTGTCAGCCCAGATAGCCTGGTCTGAGAACGTGGAGACCGCACTGAGCAGCATGGGTGGAGGCGGAGACGCCGCGCCCTTGCACTCCGTGCTGAGCAATGTGGAGGTCACCCTCAATGTGTTAGCAGACTCTGTCCTCATGGAGCAGCCCCCACTCCGAAGGCGGAAGCTAGAACACTTGGTTAGTCTCGCACCTGACTCCTTCCTTACCAGTTAGACTCTTACACCCTCGACCACGCAGTTAAGTGGAAATCATCCTTGAAAAAGGTTTCAGATAGTATCAAGGAGAACAGTGGACGGTGTACGGATATCCTCTGAGGGTGGGCATTTGGCTCCCTGTCCCTATTGAAAGGTAATCTCAGGGGCATGCAGGGGTTACATGACATCACGGTAGAGAGGAAGGGATCAACCTTGGTCAGGATCTCTTGCTCTTTCCTGTCATCTCCCCAGAGAGGTGGCCACAGCAGTGCTAAGCTGCACGGCGTGGGCAGTGCCTGCTCCGAGTCCCATGGTGGCACATGGCAGACTCTTAGGACAGACATCAGAAAGCTAGTCTTCCATCATGTTTTAGGATAGTTGCAGAATTTTAAAATATTTAAAGCCAGGTGTTTCTGTTTCTTTGTTTTTGCTGCAGCTCTGGGTTCTATGTAATACCATCTCATGAGTAACATTTCTCTCATCTCTGAAAGTGAATTTGCCTTTTGGAACATTTACTGAAAGCCATTGTAACTGGACCTAGAACCTCAATTTCGGTTTAACAATCCACAAACCCAGAGAATGCACTGTATTGCTTTAGTGTAGATGAACTTTTAAAGTGACTCTCTTTCTTCAGATTACAGAGTTGGTTCACCAGAGAGACGTTACAAGGTCCTTGATCAAAAGCAAGATTGACAACGCCAAATCTTTTGAATGGCTCAGCCAGATGCGATTTTACTTTGACCCTAAGCAAACTGATGTGTTACAGCAGTTGTCAATTCAAATGGCAAATGCCAAATTTAACTATGGCTTTGAGTACCTGGGTGTTCAGGACAAACTGGTCCAGACCCCCCTCACTGACCGCTGCTATTTGACGATGACACAAGCCTTGGAGGCCAGGCTGGGGGGTTCCCCATTTGGTAAGTTCTTCCACAGATCTGGACAGATGGAATCATGTATTAAAATGTTTGAAGATAAAGCTAATGATTTGAATGTACTACTTTTTTTTTTTTTTAGAGACGGGGTTTCACCGTGTTAGCCAGGATGGTCTCAATCTCCTGACCCGGTGATCCGCCCATCTCAGCCTCCCAAAGTGCTGGGATTACAGGCTTGAGCCACCATGCCTGGCCGAATGTACTTCTTTTTTTTTTTTTTTTTTTTGAGATGGAGTCTGTGTCGCCCAGGCTGGAGTACAGTGGCGTGATCTTGGCTCACTGCACACTCCACCTCCAGGTTTAAGCCATTTTTCTGCCTCAGTCTCCTGAGTAGCTGGGATAACAGGCACGCGCCATCACTCCAGGCTAATTTTTGTATTTTTAGTAGAGACAGGGTTTCACCATGTTGGCCAGGCTGGTCTCGAACTCCTGACCTGGTGACCCACTCACCTCGGCCTCCCAAAGTGCTGGGATTACAGGCGTGAGCCACCACGCTCGGCCTGAATGTGCTTCTTAATTATGTGGTGTGTACATTCTAAAATCTTAAGTTTGTTTGCATTTATTACTACTTTGATTTTTTTTGAGATGGAGTCTTGCTCTGTTGCCCAGGTTGGAGTACACTGGTGCAACCTTGGCTCACTGCAACCTCCACCTCCTGGGTTCAAGCTGTCTCCTGCCTCAGTCTCCTGAGTAGCTGGGACTACGGGCATCCACCACCAAGCCCGACTAATGTTTGTATTTTTAGTAGAGATGGAGTTTCACCATGTTAGCCAGACTGGTCTCGAACTCCTGACCTCAGGTAGTCCGCCCGCCTTGGCCTCCCAAAATGCTGGGATTACAGGCATGAGCCACCGCACCTGACCACTACTTGGATTTTTTAAATGAGTTGCTTTTTATAGTTATTTTAAAGCTAAAGATATGTTTTCAGTTAGGTAATGGACTCAAGCATCCTGTTGCTTTTCTTTAAACAGGACCTGCTGGAACTGGGAAAACAGAGTCTGTCAAAGCTCTTGGCCATCAGCTTGGACGGTTTGTTTTAGTTTTCAACTGTGATGAAACCTTTGATTTCCAGGTGAGATGCTTTATGGGATCCACCTGAAATCTAATGCCCCGCGGGGATCATTTGGGGAATATCAAGCACGTACCTCTGTCAAAGCCATTTGCGTTGCAGCTCAGCATGGTTTATGTGGCCTCCTGACTCCTGTAGTAGCGACAGGTGTTATTTTGAAGTGTCTGAGGTGTCCAGCATACATGCTTTGAAGTTGACTTTAGTTTCATGTTTTCAGAGTTAGATCTTTAGTGTAATATTTTTGTAAAATGTCAGTTTTTTAAAGACATTTTTAGTGCCTGTGTCTTGGAATAAGCACATGTTATGGAAGAGGTTTTATCTTTAATCGACAAAAAGTGATAGAATAAAAACAGTAGCTTTGTCATTGAGATTTTGTTGGCACAGAAGGAAAGAAGGTATTGTACTTTTCATCTGTCATGATAATGGCAGTTGTTCATGAAGTAACTGCGGTGTGTGGGCACTGGGCCCTCACCTGAGCTGTGACTCTAATTTATCCTTCACAGCCACCATGGGAGGTAGGGGGTGTTATTCCCATTTCAAAGATGGGGAGATACGCGCTTCAAAAAGATGTGACTTGCCCAAGGCCAAACAGATCGTCAGAGTCAGGATTTGAGCCCCGTGAAGCCAGCACTGAGGCAGGTGTTATGGGAGTCTGCTCAGGCCGCCATATCCAAGCAGCACAGGCTGTGTGGCTTAACAATAGAAATGTATTTCCTCACAGTTCTGGAGGCTGGGGAGTCCGAGATCAAGGTGCCAGTGGGGTTCAGTTCCCAGGGAGGGTCCTCTTCCTGGCTTGCAGATGGCTATTTTGTCCCCACAAGGCCTTTCCTCGGAATACAAGCATGGAGAGTGCTCTGGTTCCTCTTCCTCTTCCTATAGGGGCACCAGTCCCATGGATAAGCGGCCCCGCCCCTCATGGCCTCATTGAACCTTAGTTACATCCTTACATGCTCTTTTGCTGAAGACAAACCCACTAGGGTTAAGGCATCAACATACTCATTTGTGGCAAGGGAGAGGGGGAGACAATTTAGGGCACAGCAGGTGGTTTTAGCTTCTTTCTTCCTCTCCTTTCCAGGCAATGGGCCGGATCTTTGTGGGCCTTTGCCAGGTGGGTGCCTGGGGCTGCTTTGACGAGTTCAACCGCCTGGAGGAGCGGATGCTCTCGGCTGTGTCCCAGCAGGTGCAGTGCATACAGGAAGCACTGCGCGAACATTCCAGCCCCAACTACGACAAGAGTAAGACACCTCTCCTTCAAAGATTGCTAGAGAATGTAGAGGGAAATTCCCTTGTGAGCTGATTTTTTACCTCTTGGATTAGGAATGAGAATTTAGTTCACAGGAACTCACCATTATAGGCAGTATAGTGAGTCGTGGTTAAAGACGGAAGGTAAGAAACCCAGGCCAGGCGCGGTGGGTCACGTGTGTAATCCCAGCACTTTGGGAGGCCGAGGCAAGCAGATCACTTGAGGTCAGGAGTTCAAGACCAGTCTGGCCAACATGGTGAAACCCATCTCTACTGAAAATATAAAAATTAGCCTGGCGTAGTGGTGCACACCTATAATCCCAGCTACTCGGGAGGCTGAGGCAGGGAGAGTCCCTTGAACCCAGGAAACAGAGATTGTAGTGAACTGAGATCATGCCACTGCACTCCATCCTGGGCCACAGAGCAACACTGTTCCCCCAAAAAACCCAGGACTGTTCTGCATCCCAGCTTTCAGTCCTCATTCTAGGGCTGCAGCATAGAGGTTTCTATGTCCCAGGACAACCGAAAACCTGAGCAGTCCTTCCTCAGCCAGGCAGATGCCCCCATGCTCCCTTAGAGCTTGTGTGTTCCCTCCATGGCCTTTGCCACGGGATGAGTGTGTCCTCTGGTGTGGGCCCTCGGTGCCCTCTTCCTTCCCACATCGTCAGAGAGCCAGCCTCCCCAGCCACCTGTCTGGCCAGTGTTCTGCCATCTGTCTTTAGAAACAAGCCCTTTACCACGATAGGAGCAGCTGTCAGAGAGGCCCCGGGGACCAGTTCCCTCCCCAGTTTGACACAGAGTCCCAGCATACGGGGTCAGGGAAGGTGGGATGCTGAAGGAGGCAAGCGTTTGGGTGTTGGGTAGGTGTGAAATTCTGTCTTAGGTATACAGTGTAGTTTTTAATGTTTCCTTTTATTGCATAATAACAACTTGCCTTATGGAGAAGTCCCCAGACCTCCTAAATAAAGCAAAAGGAGTGTGGAAGAAAGCACAACACTTGCCTTTGTGATCAGTGGTCTCTTAAGGCGAGAATACACTTTGTTCCAAAGTGGCTCAGAGGTGCTTGGAGGTTTGGGGTTCTTTTTATTTTGTTGATGCCAGGAACAGGTAATTCCCATGATCTAAGCCAGTCAGTGTCGCAGCATTTATTCCTTTTTATTTTTGCACATTTGTGGACTGCATCTCTATCTCGATTTCTCTGTGACACTCAGTGTTGTGTTGCCCAAATACAGTAGTGGTCTCTGCCTCTGGTGGCTTGACCTGGGACACGTGCACATGAGGTGCATGGGAATGGGTCCACCCGGGCTGGGAGAGCGTGGCTGGTGGTCCCTGAAGAAAGCCAGAGAGCAGCCCCCCAGGAAGCCTCTACTCCAGCTCCCTGGGAGAACGAGAGCTTTGTCTGTTGTGTTAGAGACACTTTAGAATGGGGTTTTTTTGTTTGTTTGTTTGTTGTTTAACATTTCTAGCCTTAACACTATCATCTCGTTCTCAGCCTCTGCCCCCATTACTTGTGAGCTGCTGAACAAACAAGTCAAGGTGAGCCCGGACATGGCCATCTTCATCACCATGAACCCGGGCTACGCGGGCCGGTCCAACCTTCCTGACAACTTGAAGAAGCTCTTCCGGAGCCTGGCAATGACCAAGCCCGACCGGCAGTTAATCGCCCAGGTCATGCTGTACTCACAGGGCTTCCGCACTGCTGAAGTGCTTGCCAACAAAATCGTCCCATTTTTTAAGTAAGTAGCCTAGAATTCTTCATAATCATATTTCTTGCATGTGATAAATGTGCCCATTTAACCTTACAATTTTTATGTGTAATGATGGTATGTCTTTCAAAATATCCATCTCTGATTTCTTGACACTTGACCCTATTATTGTTTAAAGTATTACTGTTTTTAAAGAAAGCCTTTTTTTTTCTTATCTAGACTATGCGATGAGCAGCTCTCTTCCCAAAGTCATTATGACTTTGGTCTTCGGGCTTTGAAGAGTGTGCTGGTGAGTGCGGGCAATGTGAAGAGAGAGAGAATCCAGAAGATAAAGAGGGAGAAAGAGGAACGAGGGGAAGCAGTTGATGAAGGAGAAATTGCTGAAAATCTCCCTGAACAAGAGGTTCGTTACAAACGTTTTGATCATTCAAACCGTATACGTTATTTAAATTTACCTTTTTAACATTTAAGCCATGACTTGTGGGTTCTTCTTGGCGGTTCACACGTCTTGGGATGACTGGAATCGACTGGAAAGTTGAGTGCACGAATGTGGGCGAGTGGTGGTCGCACCCTTGGTTCACCAGCAGTTACTGATCACGCACCTCCTGGGGATGCAGCGGGCGGCACTTAAGCCGTGCTCCACTGCTCACAGCCCAGCCCTCTCCCCGTAGATTCTGATACAGAGCGTCTGTGAGACGATGGTGCCGAAGCTGGTGGCAGAGGACATCCCGCTGCTCTTCAGCCTCCTGTCGGACGTGTTCCCTGGAGTCCAGTATCACAGGGGTGAGATGACTGCCCTTCGAGAAGAGCTGAAGAAAGTGTGTCAGGAGATGTATTTGACATATGGAGATGGAGAAGAAGTTGGTGGAATGTGGGTTGAAAAGGTAACTTGGATTGTTTCCTTGACCGCTGCCCTCACAGACCCTGCTGGCCTTAGTGTCCAGTAATGACAACCGTGGGCCCTTTGATGAAACTGTCCACAGAGGCTGTGGAGGTGCATAATATGCTCCATGAAGATTTGCCCAAGGTCTATTTGAATTTTTTGTTGTTGTTGTTTAAATGAAGAGGAAACAATACTTAACCTGAAAATTTTACACGATACAGTTCAATTTCTGAAAATGCTAAGTGCATGACTATTTTGGAAAGTTGTTTATAGTGGTAAAAATTCCGCTTACAAGACTTTCTAGTGCCAGAGATGAACAGCCTAAATTGCCGATCAATATGTAGTTTACATTCTGTATTGGCTTCTTTCCTTACCCTATGTGATTCATTTAAGAAAAAGTTTATTGTTTACACAAGCTGTGTGTGTTTAGCCTGAGAGACGCTGTACGGGATTGAACATGTGGCTCATCCATTCAGTCTTTTGTTGTCCTTGGCGGGATCTGATGTGTCCTTGTTGAGGCTGCTCGTTGGTGTCTCGTCCCACTGGCTCCAGCCTTCCTGACTTACTAAAGAACTCGCCAGTTTGGAAATGTTTGTTTTAGATGTGGCCTATGTAGTATCTCTCCAGTTGAGTAGTTTCAGTACTTGCCTTTAAGAATCCATAGATAGCTGGGCGCGGTGGCTCAAGCCTGTAATCCCAGCACTGTGGGAGGCCGAGACGGGCGGATCAAGAGGTCAGGAGATTGAGACTATCCTGGCTAACACGGTGAAACCCCGTCTCTACTAAAAAATACAAAAAACTAGCCGGGCGTGGTGGGGGGCGCCTGTAGTCCCAGCTACTCGGAAGGCTGAGGCAGGAGAATGGCGTGAACTCAGGAGGCGGAGCTTGCAGTGAGCCGAGATCGCACCACTGCACTCCAGCCTGGGCGACAGAGCGAGACTCCGTCTCAAAAAAAAAAAAGGATCCATACATAGGTGCTTGTAATCCCAGCTACTCGGGGGAGTGAGGCAGGAGAATCACTGGAACCTGGGAGGTGGAGCTTGCGGTGAGCTGAGATCATGCCACTGCACTCTAGTGTGGGCGACAGAGAGAGACTCCGTTTCAGAAAAAAAAAAATCCACACGTAATGTTTCTTGCTGACTTTCACAAGAGGTGGCTGAGCGAGGAGCTGGCCCCATTCCTCCTCTGGGATGGTCACTGTGCTGGTCTGTTGGGCCCTGCAGGTTCTCCAGCTCTATCAGATCACCCAGATCAATCATGGCCTGATGATGGTGGGACCCTCGGGAAGTGGGAAGAGCATGGCCTGGCGTGTCCTGCTGAAGGCGTTGGAGAGACTTGAGGGTGTGGAAGGTGTGGCCCATATCATCGACCCCAAGGCCATCAGCAAAGACCACCTCTACGGAACCCTGGACCCCAACACCAGGGAATGGACAGATGGGCTCTTCACACACGTGCTGAGAAAGTACGTCTTCTTTGATCTGTGTTTGTGTTCTCCTGGATGTGGGCCCTATGTGCTTTCCTCTCACAAGAGCAGAGTATACATTATTTTCAACCAAAGTCTGAGCAAATTAAAGGTCACTTCAAACCATCATAGGTAAACATGCCTAATGTTGAAATCTTGATTGGCCGGGCATGGTGGCTCACGCCTGTAATCCCAGCATTTTGGGAGGCTGAGGCGGGCGGATCACGAGGTCAGGAGATCGAGACCCTCCTGGTTAACATGGTGAAACCTCGTCTCTACTAAAAATACAAACAAATTAGCCAGGCGTGGTGGCGGGTGCCTGTAGTCCCAGCTACTCAGGAGGCTGAGGCAGGAGAATGGCGTGAACCCGGGAGGCGGAGCTTGCAGTGAGATGAGATTGTGCCACTGCACCCCAGCCTGGGCAACAGAGCAAGACTCCGTCTCAAAAAAAAAAAATCTTGATTTAGTCAGCAGCTGTTTTAAAATCCTTCCCGACCAGGATCATCGACAGCGTGAGAGGCGAGCTGCAGAAGCGCCAGTGGATCGTCTTCGATGGTGATGTGGATCCAGAGTGGGTTGAGAACTTGAACTCAGTGCTGGATGACAACAAGCTCCTAACTCTGCCCAATGGAGAGCGCCTCAGTCTTCCACCCAATGTAAGTAGCCTTTTGTATGTCATCAACTGAATAATTCCTTTTGGCCAACTAAAATTTATTTACTAGCTAAGTGCAGATCTGGAGTCATGGATCCAGATTCCGTGGAGTAGCAATCATTGTGTAAGTAATTTTCAAAGACAGCATCTCAACTGCTAGATTTTTTTTTCCATTTCCATGGCTAGTGAGAAACATTTTAATAGGTTTTATTAATGGCTTTCTATCATTTATGGAATAATAAGCACACACTGTGATTATCAGTTAACCTTGTATGGTGGGGTTGTCGTTAGGGTTTCTTAAGCTATTATACATCTAAAGAGTTGGGAAAATGAGAAATTTGGAATGGGGCTTTCTAGGCTGTCCCTTGGGAAATGAGTGCATGGTGCAGGTGCCTGACAACACCTGCTGATCAATAAACACAGCCAGGCCCGGTGTAGATTTGCACTGAGTCAGACCCTGTTGTAGATGCTGAAAATACAGCAGTAAAAAAGCAAGAAGACAGGCCGTGTGCGGTAGCTCACGCCTGTAATCCCAGCACTTTGGGAGGCCAAGGCAGACGAATTACGAGGTCAGGAGATCAAGACCATCCTGGCTAACATGATGAAACCCCGTCTCTACTAAAAATACAAAAAATTAGCTAGGCATAGTGGCAGGCGCTTGTAGTCCCAGCTACTTGGGAGGCTGAGGCAGGAGAATCGCTTGAACCTGGGAGGTGGAGGTTACAGTGAGCCAAGATTGCGCTACTACACTCCAGCCTGGGTGACAGAGCGAGACTCTGTCTCAGAAAAGAAAAAAAAGCAGGAAGACAAAAGCCCTTGCTCACGTGTGATGCATAAAATGGACAAACAAAATGAATAGTGATTGGTGCAAAGAAAAAAAGAAATGGAAAGTGAGCTGTCAGGTGTTGGTGGGGGCTGGAGGTTAAAATGTGAAGCCTTCCCTGTGAACGTGGTTTGAGCAGGCACTTAGGGGAGTGACGGAGTAAGTCCCAAGGCTCCCAAGTATTCTGGGCAAAGGAACACACAAGCAGGAGTAGCAGGTCTGGGACAGGGGGCCGGTGTGCATGAGGACAGCAAGGGGCAGTCAGCTAAAGCAGAGAGGACTAGGGAGGACAAGTCAGGGCTAAGACCAGAGAGGAAATGAGCCAGGTCAGGGGCCCTGGAGGTCATTGTAGGAGTGTGCGTTTGTACACTGGGCAAGTTGGGATCCATGGAGCAGCCTGGCAGGAGCAATGTTCGTGATGTATGTCCATGAAGATCCGTCTGGCTGCCGTTTGGAGAATGAAGAGGGCAGGGTGAAAGCCAGGAGGCCAGTTGAGGGCTGCCTTAGTCCTCCAGGCCTCAGGGACAGGGGGTGAGCTGGCAGCAACAAAGGTGCTGAGAGGTGGCTGACTGTGGTCGGAGTTTAAAGCATGCATGGGATTTGCTGATGGACTAGACGTGAGTGTGAGGGAAACAATTCAAGAATGATGCGAGGTTTCTGGCCTGATCGGCTTATGAGCCTTTAACAACAAGGCTTAGGATTGGTATTTATCTCAGCTTCCGGAACCAGCCATGGATTCTTAGCACTGTCTGAAAGTGTGTTCTTACTCCGACAACTCAAGTTCCACTCTGACCGCTGATCTAGTAGAGTCTAACTGTTGTCAGAGGAGATTGATCTCCTCGTTACAGCTCCAGGGTTAAGACTCTGGAGTCTGACCACCCGCTTTGAATCTCAACCACTTACTAGCCGTGGGACCCCAGCAAGTCACCTGCGCCATCTTTAAACTGGAGGTGAGGCCGGGCACAGTGGTTCGTGCCTGTAATCCCAGTACTTTGGGAGGCCAAGGCAGGTGGATCATCTGCGGTGAAGAGTTTGAGACCAGCCTGACCAACATGATGAAACCCTGTCTCTACTAAAATGACAAAAAACTAGCTGGGCGTGATGGCGCATGCCTATAATCCCAGCTACTCAGGAGGCTGAGACAGGAGAATCGCTTGAACCTGGGAGGCGGAGGTTGCAGTGAACCGAGATCACACCATTGCATTCGAGCCTGGGCAACAGAAGCGAAACTCCGTCTCCAAAAAAAAAAAACCCCGGAGACACAGCATGCCTGCCTGGTCATGCCTGGTCAGGTTGTGTGAGACTGGAGGGATCCAGGCCCGGTGCGTACCCAGGACGCAGTCACTACTGACATCACCCTTGGAGGGGCTGTTGCTTCTGTGCCCTCAAGAACAGTGGGAAACCTTAAACACAGTGGTCTGCCCTGCTCTTCTCCCTGCCACATAGACTTGTCCTGCCCAGATTCCTGTAGAGAGAATAGTGAATACTGTAGTGATGTGAGCTGTAGGTGTTTTTTGTTTTTGTTAATAAGTGCAAAAAAAATTTTTTTTGAGACAGGTTTTCACTGTTACCCAGGCTGGAGTGCAGTGGCATGATCTTGGCTCACTGCAACCTCCACCTCCCAGGTTCAAGTGATTCTCCTGCCTCAGCCTCCCAAGTAGCTGCAATTACAGGCACATGCCACCATGCCCGGCTACTTTCTGTATAGGAAAATTATGTTTTAAGTCACCCATTCAGTGTGTATATAGATGAAAGAATCTTAATGTCCAGGTTGCTTCTAAACCTATGTCATTAAATCTGCTTAATGTTTTCTTTCAAGGTGAGAATAATGTTTGAGGTACAGGACTTGAAATACGCAACCTTGGCCACAGTGTCACGCTGCGGCATGGTCTGGTTCAGTGAGGATGTGCTGAGCACCGACATGATCTTCAACAACTTCCTGGCCAGGCTACGCAGCATCCCACTGGATGAAGGGGAGGATGAGGCACAGCGGCGGCGCAAGGGCAAAGAGGATGAGGGGGAGGAGGCCGCTTCCCCCATGCTGCAGGTACGCCCAGGTGGGACCCGCACATCATGACGCGAGGGTGCTAGGATGTTCAGATGTGGTCTCGCTATGTTGCCCAGGCTGGTCTTGAACTCCTGGGCTCAAGCAATCCACCTGCCTTGGCCTCTCAAAGTGCTGGGATTACAGGCATGAGTCTCTGTACCCAGCCAAGTGTTGTGTAATCAATGTTGTCTTCCGCCAGCTTAAACAAGGAAGCCCAGCTGTAGCAGCTACAAATGTTAAAAGTTATGTATGGGAAAATTTAACGAATTCTTTTCATTATCTTACTTTTCTCTACAAATTGATGGAAGACTGCTCTTTGCCTTGTTCAGTGGGAAAACCAAAGTTCCTGGGAAGCAGGGTTTTTGAGAACCACCAGGGTGAAGGAATGAGGATTGGTCACTGAAGCTTCATCCAAAATTAGTTTTCCAAGGTCATATGACCTTCTCCTGGAACCAGGTTAGAATCCGTGAAGCTCGCCTGCCTTTTGAAAGATAGTTAAGTGTGATACTTATTCCACTTTCCAGATCCAAAGAGATGCAGCCACGATCATGCAACCGTACTTCACGTCCAATGGCCTGGTCACCAAGGCGCTGGAGCACGCCTTCCAGCTGGAGCACATTATGGACCTAACGCGCCTGCGCTGCCTGGGCTCGCTCTTCTCCATGCTGCACCAGGCCTGCCGCAACGTGGCGCAGTATAACGCCAACCACCCCGACTTCCCCATGCAGATCGAGCAGTTGGAGCGCTACATTCAGGTCAGGGGCCATCAGGGGCTTCACAGAGCTCACCACTGCGCCCGACCACGGGTCTGAGGACCTCTGAAATGCTGCACCTATGTGGATGTGCTCTCTCCTAGGCAAGGGCAGAGCCTTTGTTGAGGGGCGAGGAAAGGTGCAGTGGGGGTCTGTGATGCAAGAAAACTGGGAACCACTGTCTTTTTGTTAACTTTGCTGTAAGTGTCTTTCTTTTGTTGTTGAAATTTTATAAAAATCAAAGTTTCATTCCTCTTTTAATAGCGATACCTGGTTTATGCCATACTCTGGTCCCTGTCTGGAGACAGCCGGCTAAAAATGAGAGCAGAGCTGGGTGAATACATCAGAAGAATCACGACCGTGCCTCTGCCCACTGCGCCCAACATACCCATTATCGATTATGAGGTGAGCATGCCGTTCCAGCCCGTGCTGATTTAACTCATCCTGGAACAACCTGACCATGGACCTTGAATTCATCTTTTCATTGTATTCCATTTCATAGAAGGACTTTATCCTTTTAGTTTCATGTGTTAGCAAAGAATGCACATTAACCTGACCAATTCCTTCCTTTTTCTGAAAGCTCAAGTTTGTGTTCAGGTAAGCAAACCTCGTGAGGAGGCACCTTGGTTCCAGCCTGACTCACACTTCCATCTCTGTGTGTAGGTGTCCATCAGCGGAGAGTGGTCTCCGTGGCAGGCCAAGGTGCCTCAGATTGAAGTGGAGACACACAAGGTGGCAGCCCCTGACGTCGTCGTGCCGACACTGGACACAGTCCGCCACGAAGCCCTCTTGTACACTTGGCTGGCCGAGCACAAGCCCCTGGTCTTGTGTGGCCCTCCCGGGTCTGGCAAGACCATGACACTCTTCAGCGCCCTCCGGGCCTTGCCTGACATGGAGGTAAAGAGGCCAGGAGGTGGACAGCAGACCTCTTGGTGTTGAGCGTGGGGTTGGTCTCATAGTGTGGTTTTGTGTCTTCCCTCCAAAGGTGGTGGGTCTCAACTTCTCCAGTGCTACTACGCCAGAGCTGCTTCTGAAGACTTTTGATCACTACTGCGAGTACAGGCGCACGCCTAACGGGGTTGTTTTGGCTCCTGTTCAACTTGGAAAGTGGCTGGTGTTGTTCTGTGATGAAATCAACTTGCCAGATATGGATAAATATGGGACCCAAAGGGTCATATCCTTCATCAGACAGGTTTGTTTCTATCCGCAAGGCCCTTCCTGCCCCACAATGTTTCTTGTTCACGTTTTGCTCCTAATGTAGTACCTGTCCGTTCCTTCAGATGGTGGAGCACGGAGGCTTTTACCGTACCTCAGATCAAACGTGGGTGAAGCTGGAGAGAATCCAGTTTGTTGGGGCTTGTAATCCCCCCACGGACCCTGGAAGAAAGCCCCTCTCACACAGGTAAAACAGCTTGGTAGACTGCTCTGCTTCACACACAACACAGCTCCAGGATTGCTGTAAACACAGCGCCACAAAAACCTGGTTTTGAGAATAAAGATAACAATACTGCTTATCGTGGGCTCCTCTTGGGTTACTTCTCTGTGCTGTAATGCCAGGAAAACATGTTAAAAATAAAAGCACTGGCCAGGTGCGGTGGCTCACCTGGTGTAATCCCAGCACTTTGGGAGGCGGAGGTGGGTGGTTCACGAGGTCAGGAAATCGAGACCATCCTGGCTAACATGGTGAAACCCTGTCTCTACTAAAAATACAAAAAATTAGCCGGGTGTGGTGGTGGGCGCCTGTAGTCCCAGCTACTCGGGAGGCTGAGGCAGGAGAATGGCATGGACCCGGGAGGCAGAGCTTGCACTGAGCCGAGATCGCGCCACTGCACTCCAGCCTGGGTGACAGAGCGAGACTTCATCTCAAAAAATTAAATAAAATGAAAGCATTCATCTCTTGGTAGTGATGAACTGCTCCAGATTCATCTGTAGAGCCAAGATGAGGCTGAAATAAGCCTCGGTTATTTTCTCATCTTTGCTGGTTTCTTTTTCAAGTGTTTTGCATTGACTGTTATGTGTCAGACCCCAAGCCTGAGCAGTGTGTGTGTGATCTCAGCTAACACTGATGTCACGTCTGCATAGCTGGGTTAGGAAGCGACCTCCAGACAGGGCCCTGGACAGGGTGACTCCACTGGCACACTGCCCCTTCCCTGGAGCTGCTGTCAGGGAGGGGCGCTGAGCTGGGCTGTCTGTGCACAGGTTCCTGCGTCACGTGCCTGTCGTGTATGTGGATTACCCGGGCCCCGCCTCCCTCACACAGATCTACGGCACCTTCAACCGCGCCATGCTGAGGCTCATTCCATCCCTGCGGACGTACGCAGAGCCGCTCACTGCTGCCATGGTGGAGTTCTACACCATGTCTCAGGTACGCAGTGTTTCTTTGCTCTTCCAGAAATTGTTTTCCTCTCCTAAAGAAGGCACTCTAAGCCGGGCGCGGTGGCTCAAGCCTGTAATCCCAGCACTTTGGGAGGCTGAGACGGGCGGATCACGAGGTCAGGAGATCAAGACCATCCTGCTAACACGGTGAAACCCCGTCTCTACTAAAAAATACAAAAATCTAGCCGGGCGAGGTGGCGGGTGCCTGTAGTCCCAGCTACTCGGGAGGCTGAGGCAGGAGAATGGCATAAACCCGGGAGGCGGAGCTTGCAGTGAGCTGAGATCCGGCCACTGCACTCCAGCCTGGGCGACAGAGCGAGACTCCATCTCAAAAAAAAAAAAAAAAACAAAGAAAACAAAAGAAGGCACTCTATTGGCCAGGTGTGGTGGTTCACACCTGTAATCCCAGCATTTTGGGAGGCTGAAGTGGGTGGATCCTTTGAGCCCAGGAGTTTGAGACTAGTCTGGACAACATGGCAAAACCCTGTCTCTACAAAAAATACGAAAACTAGGTGGACATAGTGGTGCATGCTTGTAGTCTCAGCTGCCCAGGAGGCTGAGGTGGGAGGGTTGCTTGAACCTGGAGGCAGAGCTTACAGTGAGCCGTGATTGTGCCACTGCACCAGCCTGGGTGATAGAGTATGAGACCCTATCTCAAAAAAAAAATGAGAACTCTATTGAAAAAGATTGGACTTTATTCAGACTGTTATCGAGCCGAGAGACTTTCTCCAAGGTCTGTCATCAAAGTCACTTTTCTATGCAGGTACTAAGACTGCTGACATTTCCATGTTTGATCATTATCCTATACGTGTGTATGTATGTGTATATGATGAGAATAGAGGCTATGCAGTTTCTAAATGTATATAAAGGCTACGTATCTGCCAGATTGCTCTCAAGATGGTGGGACCAGCTACACTCCCACCAGCAGCACCCGCTTCCCTGTGTTCTGCAACATTTAAAAAAGAGTCATTAACAAAAATGTCGTTGCCCATTTGGTGAGAAATGACTCTCGTCGTTGCTATTTGCATTTCTCTGTTGAGCCTCCCATGGAGCGCTGGCTGCGGGGATGAGTGGGAGCCGCCGACCACCCTGCTGTGTCTCCCTCGCTCTTCATGCTTTAGGACAGCTTGCTTGTCATAGGTGGCAGATGCTTTTTCCCAGTATTTAATTTGCTTTTAATTTTAAGCATTTTCAGAAGGATTTTTTGTAGTTGCATTGTTTAAATATTTAAATCATTAAATAGAATGTATTTCATCATAAAGTGAGCAGCTTGAATCTAACTTTGTTCTGGACGGTTATCCAGTTGTTCCAACATTGTTTACTCATTTGGAGACGGAGTTGCGCTCTGTTGCCCAGACTGGAGTGCAGTGACACAGTCTCGGCTCACTGCAAGCTCTGCCTCCTGGGTTCAAGCGATTCTCCTGCCTCAGCCTCCCTAGTAGCTGGGACTATAGGCACCCGCCATCATGTCCAGCTATCTTCTTTTTTTTTTTTTTTTTTTTCTTTCTGAGACAGAGTCTCGCTCTGTCGCCCGGGCTGGAGTGTAGTGGCCGGATCTCAGCTCACTGCAAGCTTCCGCCTCCCGGGTTTACGCCATTCTCCTGCCTCAGCCTCCCGAGTAGCTGGGACTACAGGCGCCCGCCACCTCGCCCGGCTAGTTTTTTGTATTTTTTTTGGTAGAGACGGGGTTTCACTGTGTTAGCCAGGATGGTCTCGATCTCCTGACCTCGTGATCCGCCCGTCTCGGCCTCCCAAAGTGCTGGGATTACAGGCTTGAGCCACCGTGCCTGGCCCCAGCTATCTTCTTAAATATTTCAGGGTCTAGGTTCTTTAATGTAAACATGTTTTGCCGCATTTTACTTTTTGACCACTTCTCTGTGTCTTAAGATCTGTACATGTAACTTCCATTTTTCTCATTCCCATAGGAGAGGTTCACCCAGGACACACAGCCTCACTATATCTATTCACCCCGTGAAATGACTAGGTGGGTGAGAGGCATCTTCGAAGCGCTGAGACCTCTGGAGACCCTGCCTGTTGAAGGCCTCATTCGGATTTGGGCACACGAAGCTCTGCGTCTCTTCCAAGATAGGTAAGGGAAGCCGAGGATCTAGCTGGGGTCTTTGCAGGGGTGGCCTGCTTAAGTTAGAGCCAGGTGGTGCCAGTGGTGGAAGGAGCAGAGTCAGCCAGGGCAGCCTCCCATCTGGACACTGGTCACAGTCGCCCCAGGGTAACAAAGTCACAGTGCACTGAATGCACCAGCTGCCACCACTGTCTGCTTACGCAAGGCACTTTCATAAACCTTGTGGCCGTGAACAGGGTACTTTTTTTTAAAGATACACCATAGAAGTCAAAAAACAGGCACTTTAATAAATCTTTTAAACTGTCAGGTGGGACCACACAAGGTAGCAGCTGCCTGTGATAACCTTCCCAGAGCACGGGTTCACTGCTGAGTTAAAAGGCCTCCCAACAACTGCCCAGTGTACATGCTCCATAACCACCATCCCTCTTCCTGACTCAGCCTGTGTTCTCATCAGAGGCTTTGCAGCTGAAGCTCTGGGGCACTGGTTTTCTCTTTTACCTGTTGCCCACTTGGATCAATTCTTGTTTTGTAAATTTTGAGTTTTTCTAGTTAAGTGACCAGTACTTAAGGGAAAAAATCGCTAACGGATGACTGATCAGCATCAACTGTGTAGGTTTTGTGGTTTGAATCGCAGTAAGATGACTTGGCAGATGGTGCCCTCCAGACTAAGAAATGCTTAAGTGTTTGGCAGCTGTGCTTCTGGACCAGGTGTCATCCTGCAGGTTTTCTTATCATTACTGTACAGGAAGTCTCAGAATACTGCCTAGTTGTAATCACTGGCTTTCAAACCCGACTGCTTGGGGTTCTTGGGTACTACTCGGCACATTACTGAGAGCCACTGTAAGAGATGAGCAGGCAAGGCAGAGTACAGAGCGTGCTGGCCGTGGCAGCCCTGTTTTTATTTCTTATTGGAGTTCTGCTGCTGTTCAAACGGTCTTTGGTTGTTGTTGCTGTGTCAACTACCTTCACTCTCCCCTTTTCAATTAAAAAAAATTGGCTGGGCATAGTGGTTCACTTCTATAATCCCAGCACTTTGGGAGGCCAAGGCAGGAGGATCATTGAGCCCAGGAGTTCAAGGCCAGCCTGACCAATATAGTGAAACCCCCATCTCTAAAAATAAAAATAAAAAATTAGCCAGGTGTTGTGTCATGTGCCTGTAGTCCCAGCTACTCAGGAGGCTGAGACAGAAAGGTCAATTGAGCCTGGGAAGCTGCAGCTACAGTGAGCCATGATTGTGCCACTGCATTCCAGCCTGAGTGACAGAGCAAGACCCTGTCTCCCACAATATAATTTTCACAGATTTCTAATACCACAGAGAATTTTGTTTAAATTCAAATGTAGCAACAGCAGTTGTGCTTACAAATTCATACTGGCTTCAGTAAGTAAGTATATACCTGCCTTCACTAGACCCTCACCTGGTAGCCTGCATAGGAGATCTTACAGTCAGCTTCTCAAAAGGTCCTCACACAGCCGGGCAATCACAGTCTCACCTGCTTGCCTTGTAGTAAGTAAGTCTTACACCTCTAAAACTACACACATCACAGTTCCCTTTTTTTTTTTTTTTGAGACAGATTTTTATATTTTTAGTAGAAACAGGGTTTCACCACATTGGCCAGACTAGTCTCGGACTGCTGACTTAAAGTGATCTGCTTGCCTCTGCCCCCGCAGAGTGCTGGGATTACAGCTCGAGACTAGCATGGCGAAACCCCATCTCTACTAAAAATATAAAAATTAGCTGGGTATGGTGTGGCACACACCTGTAATCCCAGCTACTCAGGAGGCTGAGGCAGGAGAATCGCTTGAACCTGGGAGGCAGAGGTTGCACTGAGCCAAGATCACGCCACTGCACTTCAGCCTGGGCAACAGAGTGAGACTCTGTAAGTAAGTAAGTAAGTAAAGTAAATAAATAAATAAGTAAATACAATTTCAGGTTGCCTAAGCTGTCATGAGTTCAGCTTCTTAGGTTTGTCCATGCATAGTAAAGGAAGATGTGTGATAAAGACTGCATCCCTTGAAAGAGCCCACAGCACCCACAAACATGGCGCTTCTTCACCGTGGCCTGTAGTTACCCAAATGCACACGCTGCTCTCCCCACAGACTCGTGGAGGATGAGGAGAGGCGCTGGACTGACGAGAACATCGACACGGTTGCTCTGAAGCACTTCCCTAACATCGACAGAGAGAAGGCAATGAGCCGGCCCATCTTGTACAGCAACTGGCTGTCAAAGGTAGCAGACTCGCAGTGTTTTAGATGTCCTTGTTCTGCCGTCCCTTTCTAATTCTAACCAATTCTAACCAATTATCTTCTACTCAGAAATACCTTTGGGCCAGGTATGGTGTCTCACATCTGTAATCCCAGCACTTTGGGAGGCTGAGGCAGGAGGATCACTTGATCCCAGGAGTTTGAGCCCAGCCTGGGCAACATAGTAAGACTCCATCTCTACAAAAAAATTTGAAAATTTATCCAGGCAAGGTAACTCACGCCTATGGTTCCAGCATCTTGGGAGGCTTGAGCCCAGGAAGTCACAGTGACCTGTGATCACACCACCATACTGCAGCCTGGGTAAAACAGCAAAACCCTATTTCAAAAAATACTTTAAAAAACAAAACATTGGCCGGGCACAGTGGGTCACGCCTGTAATCCCAACACTTTGGGAGGCCGAGGCGGTGGATCACCTGAGGTGGAGAGTTCGAGAACAGCCTGACCTACATGGAGAAACCCCGTCTCTACTAAAAATACAAAATTAGCTGGGTACCGTGGTGCATGCCTATAATCTCGGCTATTTGGGAGGCTGAGGCAGGAGGATCTCTTAAACCTGGGAGGCAGAGGTTGAGGTGAGCCGAGATTGCGCCATTGCACTCCAGCCTGGGCAACAAGAGTGAAACTCTGTCCCAAAAAAAAAAAAAAATACAGTGAGGTGCAATGGCTCACACCTATAATCTCAGCACTTTGGGAGGCCAAGGCAGGCAGATCACTCGAGGTCAGGAGTTCGAGACCAGCTTGGACAACATGCTGAAACTCCATCTCTACTAAAAAAACAAAAATTAGCCAGGCATGGTGGCACATGCCTGTAATCCCAGCTACTCAGGGGTCTGAGAATTGCTTGAACCCGGGAGGCAGAGGTTGCAGTGAGCCAAGGTCATGCCACTGCACTCCAGCCTGGGCAACAGAGCGAGATTCTGTCTTAAAAATAAAAAAGAATAAAACTTAAAAATTGAGTCCAGCTGGCCGGGCGCAGTGGCTCACACCTGTAATCCCAGCACTTTGGGAGGCCGAGGCGGGTGGATCACGAGGTCAGGAGATCGAGACCATCCTGGCTAACATGGTGAGACCCCGTCTCTACTAAAAATGCAAAAAATGAGCCGGGCGTAGCGGCAGGCACCTGTAGTCCCAGCCACTCAGGAGACTGAGGCAGGAGAATGGCGTGAACCCAGGAGGCGGAGCTTGCAGTAAGCCGAGATCGCGCCACTGCACTCCAGCCTGGGTGACTGAGCAAGACTCCGTCTCAGAAAAAAAAATAAAGAGTCCAGCTTGAGTGACAAAGTGAGACCCTACCTCAAAAAAACACTTAGAAAACAAGAAAAATCTCTTTGTCCTGAAGTGCACTACAAATGAGGCTGCCATTACATCAGTGATGGGCTACGGGTTTGCAGTCACTGATGCTTTAGGGCAGGAACTCCCAGGAGTATGGCTGGCTGGCTGCTGCTGGGGTTCTGACTTCTGTGTGAGGGTCAAGCCATGGGATTGCCAGCCAGTAGAAGGTGTTGTTTCAGCGGGTTTATAGTGAAAGAAATCTTTGCTTCACAAATTTGTTTTCACATTCCTCACACTGAAAACAGGACAATTGTGAATAACCTGTGTGAAAATGTTTCATGTGCTAAAATACTAGATGGAGTTCACCTCTCCAGAATACTTGTGAGTTGTCCTTTTTCTCTGAAACGGATGAGGATGTTTACTGAGTTACAGTCTTGACTTGCATTTCATTCAGTAGCCCCAGGTGATAGACGTGAGTAAGAGCTTCCTTTAGGGAGCTCCCACTCCAATGGAGGAAAGAGCGGACAGAGGGAGGTAGCTCAGGCTGGGAAGAGATTTCTGGTAGAGTGAGCCTTGCATTGGGTCTTCATGTGTTTAGGTCTTTTCAGTGGCTTTCAGTGAAGTTCAGCTTCTCTAGAAGGGTTCACCACGTCAGGGAGGGCGTACGAGGCAGAGGGCCTGATAGGAGCCGGGAGTAGTAAGGTGGGTGTGTTCAATGTTGGTAGAATTTTCTATATATTTTAAGACTCTAGGTACCCATTCT
Organism: Piliocolobus tephrosceles; assembly: GCF_002776525.5. Lineage (NCBI taxonomy): Eukaryota > Metazoa > Chordata > Mammalia > Primates > Cercopithecidae > Piliocolobus > Piliocolobus tephrosceles. The sequence goes on along the minus strand of NC_045439.1, from coordinate 4,532,634 downwards.
TTTTCATATATAGGAAACATCTCCCTGTGGCTTATCTTTTTTTATTCTTTTTTTTGGAGACAGTCTTGCTGAGTCACCCAGGCTGGGGTGCAGTGGCATGATCTCGGCTGACTGCAAGCTCTGCCCCCCAGGTTCACACCATTCTCCTGCCTCAGCCTCCCCAGTAGCTGCGACTACAGGCACCTGCCACTACGCCCAGCTAATGTTTTTGTATTTTTAGTAGAGACGGGATTTCACCGTGTTAGCCAGGATGGTCTCGATCTCCTGACCTCATGATCTGCCCATCTTGGCCTCCCAAAGTGCTGGGATTATAGGGGTGAACCACTGCGCCCAGCCGTTTTTTTTACTCTTTTCTAAGATCTTTCGAAGAACAGACGTTCTTAAAGTGTATCTTTCAGGCTGGGCACAGTGGCTCACACCTGTAATCCCAGCACTTTGGGAGGCCAAGGTGGGCAGCTCACCTGAGGTCAGGAGTTTGAGACCAGCCTGCCCAACATGGTGAAACCCCGTCTCGCCAAGGCGGGTGGATCACGAGGTCAGGAGTTCGAGACCAGCCTTACCAACGTGGCGAAACCCATCTCTACTAAAAATACAAAAATTAGCCTGACGTGGTGGCGCATGCCTGTAATCTCGGCTACTCAGGAGGCTGAGGTAGGAGAATCACTTGAACTCAGGAGGCAGAGGTTGCAGTGAGCCGAGATTGTACCATTGCACTCTAGCCTGGGTGACACAGGGAGACTCCGACTCAAAAAAAAAAAAATTTGCCAGGCATGTTGTTGGCATGTGCCTGTAGAGTCCTCCCAGCTACTTGAGAGGCAGGAGAATCACTTGAACCTAGGTGGAGGTTGCAGTGAGCCAAGATCAGGCCACTGCACTCTAGCCTGAGTGACAGAGTGTGACTGTGTCTCAAGGAAAAAAAAAAAAAAAGATGGATCTTTGAAACCCTTAATCACATCTGTAATTGAGTTTGTGTATGGAGTGAGCAGTGGCTCCATTTTCAGTTCTTTCCTTGTGTATGCCCATTATCCCAGCAAAGTTTATTAAATAATAATTTACTCCGCAGTATCAGTCTGTCATCATAGTTTCCCTGTGTGCATAGGTTTCTCTTGGTTGCTCTCTGTGCTAAAACCACATGGTCCTGATGATGGTAATAAGTCTGTTTAATAGGGCAGGCCCAGACCAAGTGCGGTGGCTCATGCCTATAATCCCAGCACTTTGGGAGGCCAAGGCAGGCAGATCACAAGATCAAGAGATCAAGACCATCCTGGCCAACATGGTGAAACCCCATCTCTACTAAAAATACGAAAATTACCTGGGTGTGGTGGCACACACCTGTAGTCCCAACTACTTGGGAGGCTGAGGCAGGAGAATTGCTTGAACCCTGGAGGTGGAGGTTGCAGTGAGCTGAGATGGCGCCACTGCACTCCAGCCAGGTGACAGAGCGAGGCTACTCTCAAAAAAAAAAAATTGGGCAGGCCCTCACACCTGGTTCTTTTTTAGAGGGATCTTTCCTGTTCCAAATGAAATACAGAATTGGCTTTTCGGGTTGCACCAAGACAGTAAGCACCTCCCACTAGTGAGGTTTCGATCGGGATTACGTTGAACCTATGGAGGAGATTGATGGAACTGACGTTTTTATAGTAAAGCGTTTTTCCCTCTGTGATCAGGGTATGTCTCTTCATGTATTGAGGTCATCTTCGTTGCCTTTTGGTGAAGTTCAGTTTTCTCTATAAAAGCTTTTCATGTTTTTAGATCCATTCCTAGTGAATTTATATTTTTTTGCTATGTTGTAAATGATACCTTTTTTTGTTGCATTTTTCAACAGTTTCTTCCTGGTATGTGGAAATACAGTTGACTTTGGTCTAATAACTAACATTTTTTCTAAGTAATTTGGGTATTACCTTTTTTTCTATAGGATTACATCCCAGTAGACCAAGAAGAGTTAAGAGATTATGTCAAAGCCAGGCTGAAGGTCTTTTATGAAGAAGAACTTGATGTTCCGCTGGTCCTGTTCAATGAAGTCCTAGACCATGTGCTGAGGATTGACAGGTGGGCTTTGTTGTTGTTACAGGCTCACCTCTCGCCTAAGCTGCTGTTGAGTAAGTGTGTGTGCCGAGTCACACCAGGCCTGATGCTGTCCTACCACCTCCACCTCAGCCTTCTCTGCCAAGCAGCTTCCACCTTCTCCTCTTTCTAAGTCCAGCTTAACCTTCCTCAGTTTATCCCAAGGAGAACTATATTCTTCCTCCCCCCAGCACTGCGTACCTGCTGTGATTAGGGCCCTTTGACCTTCTGCTAGAATTGCATTAGTCTCTCATGTCAGTCTGTAGGACAGGACCGTGTCTCACTGGTCTTTGCATTCCTCCTGGACCTCACAAATAACAGTTGCTCAGCAAACGTTTAATATACAAGTTCAAGTTAAAACATGTCCGAAATACTGTAGACACTAGATATGAGTCAAAAGGGGAATGAGGCATTGTAAGCCTTAACATTGATCAGTTCTCATAATGTTTCAGAATATTCCGTCAACCTCAAGGCCACTTGCTTCTGATTGGTGTTAGTGGAGCAGGAAAAACTACCCTGTCTCGTTTTGTCGCCTGGATGAACGGTTTGAGCGTGTACCAGATTAAGGTGCGTCTGGTCGGTGGCCTCTTAATCCCAGCAACAGATTCTTAATGTGTGTGCAGAGCTCAGTGAGTAGGAATGGCCCTAACTTGCCTCTGCTTCTGTAGGTCCATAGGAAGTACACAGGAGAAGACTTTGATGAAGATCTGCGGACAGTATTGAGACGCTCTGGCTGTAAAAATGAAAAGATAGCATTTATAATGGATGAATCTAATGTATTAGATTCTGGATTCCTGGAGCGAATGAATACCCTTCTGGCCAATGGAGAGGTAATTAGATGACGTGTTGCGTTGCGTTACGGGTTACCGGGGGACCAGTAAGTAAGCCCTGTGCTGTTTCCCAGGTGCCTGGTCTCTTTGAAGGAGATGAGTATGCCACCTTGATGACGCAGTGCAAAGAGGGGGCACAGAAGGAAGGCCTGATGCTGGACTCGCACGAGGAGCTCTATAAGTGGTTCACCAGCCAGGTTATCCGTAACCTCCACGTCGTGTTCACCATGAACCCGTCCTCGGAAGGACTCAAGGACCGGGCAGCCACATCGCCAGCACTTTTCAACAGGTATGCGGACCTTTACTTGGCTCTGGGTCAGGAAAGTCGGTGTCCTTCCAAGGGGCAACGCCTGCCCTTCATAGCTGTTTTGAAACGTGGGCCTCTTTCTCAGGTGCGTGTTGAATTGGTTTGGAGACTGGTCCACCGAAGCACTGTATCAGGTTGGCAAAGAATTCACAAGTAAGATGGACCTGGAGAAGCCAAATTACATCGTTCCCGATTACATGCCAGTTGTGTATGATAAACTGCCGCAGCCACCATCGCATCGGGAAGCCATTGTGAACAGCTGTGTGTTTGTTCATCAGACTCTTCACCAGGTGGGTTCAATTTTCAGATCAACACATAAAACACAAAACTAACAATCATGCTAACATAAAACTAAATTGCTATAAAAATGGACCTTAAGGCCGGGTGCAGTGACTCACGCCTGTAATCCCAGCACTTTGGGAGGCCAAGGCAGGAGGATCGCTTGAACCCAGGAGTTCAAGACCAGCCTGGGCAACATGGCGAGACCTCATCTCTACAAAAAATAAACATAAAACTAGCCGGGCCTGGTGGTGGACACCTGTAGTCCCAGCTACTCAGGAGGCTGAGGTGGGAGGAGGTTACATTGAGCTGAGATCACGCCACTGCAATCCAGCCTGGGCAACAGAATGAGACCCAGACTCAAACCATAAATAGACCTTAGGGCACTTCATATTTGACGTTGTACTGTTATTTGTAAAGGAAATAGTTGTTTCTTACCTTTTACCTCTTTAACAACATCTCATTCTTGTCACTGGGCTGCACATTCTGGAGCCATCTAACACTTTAGTGCCCCCACTGACTCTGCCTCTAATAAAGTGATCTCCTTGGCCTTTTTCTCCCAGTGCTGCTGTATGTTCAGGCCCTTACTCTCTCCTGTAGACCAGGAATCAGTACGCCAGATCGTAAATGTTTTAGCCTTTGCAGGTGGAGTAGTCTCCAGCACAGCTACTCAGTGCTGCCATTGTAGGGCAAGAGCCTCCAAAGACCATATATAAATGGGTGTGACTGTGGCCAGTAAAACCTCATTACCGAAAAATGCAGGACTTGGCCTGCTAGCCGTATTTTGCTAGTCCTTGCTATAGATTCTCTGTAATAGAAGCGTTCAGTCTACTCCTCTCTCCCAGAAGAGCTTTGTGACATCCATTCTGAGCTTGTAGGTGTCCTGCTGCCCAGTCCCTGCAGGCCGTCTCCATTGCCCTTGGAGTGTCTTCCAGCCCCAGCTTCCCCTGGTAGTCTGATCATCTTGCTGTGCTCCAGAAATCAAGGGACCAGAGCAGCTTCTCACGTCAGGCCTGCCTTGCCCGTTTCTTGCTTGTGTCATTTCTTACTAATAAAAGGTGGAAGCAGGCTAGCTAACCTTTCTGTAGTAACTGACATTTGTGATGCCTTTCACATAAAGTACACCTCTAAAGTTGGCATAATCACCATCCTCAGTTTAGAGAAGTTAAAGGGTTTGAGAAGTTTGGAAGTGTAGGGGCATCTTAAAAGCTCTAAGTGGCTAAGCTGAGTCCCGACTCGAGTGTTCTGACCCCCGAGGGCTGGGCTCCTTCTGTCATGTCACACCCGTCTGCCAAGGCCAAACTTGTTTTCTGAGGTTAAGTCACAGAGTTTCCTGAAGAGTAAGAAGATGTAACTGTTTTCTGAAAGGCGAATGCTCGGCTGGCAAAGCGAGGCGGCAGAACTATGGCCATCACCCCTCGTCACTACCTGGACTTCATCAATCACTACGCCAACCTGTTCCACGAGAAGCGGAGCGAGCTGGAGGAGCAGCAGATGCACTTGAACGTGGGGCTCAGGAAGATCAAGGAGACAGTTGACCAGGTGCGCCACAGGCACAAATTCCTCACGGGAGTGAGCTGCAGTGAGGACCCCTTTCCATGTGATTTCGGCACGTTTCTTGTCTCAGAGTGTGGGCTTTGCTCTTTAGGTAGAAGAACTGCGTCGTGACTTGAGGATAAAGAGCCAGGAGCTGGAGGTGAAGAATGCAGCAGCCAATGACAAGCTGAAAAAGATGGTGAAAGACCAGCAGGAGGCTGAAAAGAAGAAGGTATGGTGTCAGGGAATTCCGCCTGTAAGGATTGGGCATTTTCAGTCTCCAATGAGAGAGTAGGAACTGTAGTTCAAAATGGGTCTTAGGGTTAGAGAGTGTGAGAGAGAGAGAGAGAGTGTGTTTGTGTGTGTGTGTGTATTGGCAGAGTGAAGAATGTTGTTTAGAATTTACTCAGCAAATTAACCAATGCTTAACCCATACCTAAACCATCCTTCCTTTCTAGGTTATGAGCCAAGAAATCCAGGAACAGCTGCATAAGCAGCAGGAGGTAATTGCGGACAAACAGATGAGTGTCAAAGAAGATCTTGATAAGGTGGAACCTGCTGTCATTGAGGCCCAGAATGGTATGTAAAGACTGTCAGAGCTTTGACAGCTAGGAAGGGTGCTCTCCCTCAACATTACTGTGGAGTTCAGGTCACTGAACATCGCACACATGCTTCCCTCGAAGGTTCTGGTTATGTATGTTTCCAAAAATATCATTAGTAACCATCTGAAGCTTGTGATGAATGCTTGAGACTGTCTTCATCTCTTAAAGCAAAGTTCCTGTAAAGCTAGATTGTATTTACCATAGTGAAACTCCTCTCATAAAAGAAACTTCACAATATAAGCTTTACGTCAATAATACATTTTTAGACATCTGTTGGTAATTACATAAATGTGCTATTTATCCCTGAGTTGAATTTCACCAAGAAATACAAAATATTCAGTGTGACTGTCTTGCAATTATTTCTGAGTGCTCTGGCTATGACCCAGTTGCTAATTTAAGTATTGATAGCAGTCACTTACTTCTCTTTTTCCATTCCTTACATGCCTGTAAGATGCTATAGAAATAGGGCAGGCCCGGCGCGGTGGCTCACGCCTGTAATCCCAGTACTTTGGGAGGCCGAGGCGGGCGGATCACGAGGTCAGGAGATCGAGACCATCCTGGCTAACACAGTTAAACCCCATCTCTACTAAAAATACAAAAAATTAGTCGGGCATGGTGGCAGGCGCCTGTAGTCCCAGCTACTCAGGAGACTGAGGCAGGAGAATGGCGGGAACCCGGGAGGCAGAGCTTGCAGTGAGCCGAGACACTGCACTCCAGCCTGGGCGACAGAGCGAGACTCCATCTCAAAAAAAAAAAAAGAAAAAAGAAATAGGGCAATAACCTGCCACACTATTTTAGTTTGCAGTTTATGCAGTGATTAAGACTGCTGTCAGCCAGGCGAGGTGGCTCGCATTAATCCCAGCACTTTGGGAGGCCGAGGCAGGAGGATCGTTTGAACTTAGGAGTTTGTGACCAGCCTGGGCAACATAGCAAGACCCCCATCTCTATTTTAAAATAAATGAATAAATGAAAACAAAAGAAGAATAAAGAGTGCTCTCTTCTTGCCCACTAGTATTTAACCAGTTTCAAATAACCCAATTATCTGTAGTTTTTACCTTATACAACAAGATGAATTCAAAGGCACCACCCAAGCTATAGATTTTCATTCAGAGTTGGATTTGGATGATAATTTAATGTAGTTCTCACCTTCTAAATAATTACTTAAAATTGATCTCCAAAAATTTCAGCCTGGAAAACTTCTTCAGTGTATAGCAGTCATGGGCCATTGTTTTTGTTTCGCTTTGTTCGAGACGGGGTCTCACTCTGTCCCCCAGGCATGAGTGTAGTGGTACAACCGTGGCTCACTGTAGCCTCAGCCTTCCCTTTGTCAGACGATCCTCCCACCTGAGCCTGCTGAGTAGCTGGGATTTTAGGGGCGCACCACCACATACAGCTAATTTTTGTATTTTTTGTGCAGTCAGGGTTTTGCCATATCACCCAGGCTGGTTTCAAACTCCTGGGCTCAAGCGATCTACCTGCCTCAGCCTCCAGAAGTACTAAGATTACATGTGTAAGCCACTGTGGCTGGCAGCCATTGTTTTAGAACTGTTAACTCCACATCTTTTTACTCATCCCTCTGAATTGTAGCAAATTTAAAATGTCTGTTGAAATTGTATGAAATAAATGCACAGTTACACTTAAAAATATTCTTGTCAGGGCTCACTCACGCATGTAATCCCAGCACTTCGGGAGGCCGAGGCGGGCAGATCACCTGAGGTTTCGGAGTTCAAGACCAGCCTGACCAACATGGAGAAACCCCACCTCTACTAAAAATACAAAATTAGCCGGGCGTGGTGGTATATACCTGTAATCCCAGCTACTTGGGAGGCTGAGGCAGAAGAATTGCTTGAACCCAGGAGGCAGAGGTTGCGTTGAGCCGAGATCGCGCCATTGCCCTCCAGCCTGGGCAACAAGAGCGAAAACTCTGTCTCAAAAAAAAAAAAAAGATACAAAAAATTAGCCAGGCTTGGTGGCAGGGGCCTGTAATCCCATCGTCTTAGGAGGCTAAGGCAGGAGAATCGCTGGAACCTGCGAGGCAGAGGTTACAGTGAGCTGAGATCGTGCCACTGCACTCCAGCCTAGGCAACAGAGCTAGACTCTGTCTCAAATAAATAGTAAATTAATATATTCTTAATCTTTATGGAGATAAAGGAATTAGGACTTGTGAGACATTTTAAAGGTAATATCCTGCTTTTTAAAGAATGCTTGCATTTTGTAAGATCTTCGTAATCATTTAAGAGATCAGCTACTTACCCTATTCCAAAGGGTTTAATACAGAAAAGTCTCTCATTTCTTAGCTCTTCTGAGCAGCTAGCTGTCCTTTCTCTCATTGGAGTTGGAGCTCCTGGCTGTTTGGTTCATTCTCACCATGCTTTGCTCTGTCTTCTCCCACCCATCGACCCTCATCCACTCCTGCTGCCACTCAGCTGTGAAGTCGATCAAGAAGCAGCACCTGGTGGAGGTGAGGTCCATGGCCAACCCTCCTGCTGCGGTGAAGCTGGCGCTGGAGTCCATCTGCCTGCTGCTGGGGGAAAGCACCACGGACTGGAAGCAGATCCGCTCCATCATCATGCGGGAGAACTTTATCCCCACCATCGTCAACTTCTCTGCAGAGGAGATCAGGTGAGAAAGTGGAAGTGCCAAGGTATTGCCAGAAATTGAAATCAGTTGTTCAGGCCAGGCACAGTGCCTCACACCTCCAAACCCAGAACTTTCGGCTGTTCAGTCCAGGCACAGTGGCTCACGGCTCTAATCCCAGAACTTTTGGAGGCCAAGGCAGGTGGAGTGCTTGAGCCTACACGTTAGAGACCGGCCTGGGCTACATGGTGACACCCTGTCTCTACAAAAAATAAAAAAATGAGCTGGGTGGGGTGGCATGCACCTGTAGTCCCAGCTACTTGGGAGGCTGAGGTGGGAGGATTGCCTGAACCCAGGGGATCGAGGCTTCAGTGAACCGAGATCGCGCCACCGCACTCCAGCCTGGGTGGCAGAGCAAGACCCTGTCTCACTTTTTAAAAAGAAAGAAATTGTTCAAGTGTTGAGAGCACATTTCCAGCTTTCACCTGAGAACCAGGGGTCAGTCTAGCTCATCCCCAGTGGTCAGTCACTGGGGCCATGAGATAAGAGCTGGCTCTGGTCTCTTCCATTTTAATTTTATGAAAACTCTTCCTTGCTTTTGTCCTGCATGTGCTTAGAAATGTCATTCCTTTCTTACAGTGACGCCATAAGGGAGAAGATGAAGAAAAATTACATGTCCAATCCAAGTTACAATTACGAAATTGTTAATCGGGCTTCCCTGGCTTGCGGCCCTATGGTGAAATGGGCAATCGCACAGGTGATTAACACAGCCAAGAGCTCCCGTGTGAAAGGTGACCTCTTTTTCTGTCACTTAAATAACAGTTATCTATTGGTTCTTCCCAGCTTAACTATGCAGACATGTTAAAGAGAGTGGAGCCCCTACGCAACGAGCTGCAGAAGCTGGAAGATGACGCCAAGGACAACCAGCAGAAGGCCAACGAGGTGGAGCAGATGATCCGAGACCTGGAAGCCAGCATCGCCCGCTACAAGGAGGAATACGCCGTCCTGATCTCAGAGGCCCAGGCTATCAAGGCAGATCTGGCTGCTGTCGAGGCAAAAGTAAGATTATCATCATTCATCCTGTCTTTCCTGCCTTGGAAGCGGAGATTAACACACTTGAACACGCGCTGCCTGTACCATGCTGGCGTCAGTGAATTAGCTCTGTAACATCTGTAAGGGCCCAGAGGACTTTTTTTTCCTGGAAAATAATACACACTTGAGTATTCCCTAAGTGTTGTTAATTAGGATAGATTGATACAAACTGGATGCTTTGCAGCCATTGAATCCCCCACTGGCAGCTCCAGACCTGTTTGCTGTGCTGCCTGAAGGCCTCACTCCGTACCCAGCTTCTGCCCCGCTGAGGATTCTGAGTCATGTGTGGTCATTAGTTATATATGATCTGGGTCTCGTGTCCTTTGGGATTGTGAACAACTTGGGCACGTTTCTAACCCACCCAAAACCCTGCACGTGATGTGGATGAACCAATTTGCAGGATTTGGTATAAATCCTAAAAGGCCTGATCCCTGAGCATCTTGTTCGGTTTTCCTTTTAGGTAAACCGGAGCACTGCTCTTCTGAAGAGCTTGTCTGCTGAACGTGAACGATGGGAAAAAACAAGTGAAACTTTCAAAAACCAGATGTCCACCATTGCTGGGGACTGTCTCTTGTCGGCTGCGTTCATTGCCTACGCGGGTTACTTTGACCAGCAGATGCGTCAGAACTTGTTCACTACCTGGTCCCATCACCTCCAGCAGGCCAACATCCAGGTGAGAATCACGGGGAATTCAGAAAGGATGTGTGAGCAGTGTGAGGCAAGCTGGTGTTTAGTGCACGGTTAGAACGTCCTGTCTGTGGCTGCGAAGCTGGTGTTTCGTGCACAGTTAGGATGCCCCATCTGTGGCTTCGAAGAGGAGGAAAGGTAACGGCCTTGCCTTTCAGTTCCGTACAGATATTGCCAGGACGGAATACCTTTCCAATGCGGATGAGCGTCTTCGCTGGCAGGCCAGCTCCTTGCCTGCTGACGACCTGTGCACAGAAAACGCCATCATGCTGAAACGGTTCAACAGGTACGAGCTCGGGTGCCAAGGAGTGGCTTGGGAAGAACGCGGGTGGTGATCTTGAATGTCGTTCAGAATACACCCTTGTTTGAAGAGAGGAATAGAAAATGGGGTGTGGGCATACAGTGCTGGCAGCTTGGTGCTCCTCTGACGGTGGGGCGTGTGCTGTTCTCTTTATTGTCAAGTGTCTGAGTTACTCTGCAGTGGATGCTTCTTGTAACCTTCTAAAATTGATTGGCAGGGGCCAGGCGCAGTGGATCACGTGAGGTCAGGAGTTTGAGACCGGCCTGGCCAACATAGTGAAATCCTGTCTCTACTAAAAATACAAAAAAATTAGCCAGGCGTGGTGGCGTGCGCCTGTGATCCCAGCTACTCAGGAGGCTGAGACAGGAAAAACTCTTGAACCCAGGAGGCAGAGGTTGCAGTGAGCCAATATCATGCCACTGCACCCCAGCCTGAGCAACAGAGTGAGACTCCATCTCAAAAAAACATAAAAATAGGCCGGGCACGGTGGCTCACACCATGATCCCGGCACTTTGGGAGGCCGAGGCAGGTAGATCACGAAGTCAGGAGTTTGAGACCCGCTTGGCCAACATATCTACTAAAAATACAAAAAATTAGCTGGGTGTCGTGGCAGGCGCTTGTAGTCCCAGCTACTCAGGAGGCTGAGGCAGGAGAATCGCTTGAACCCGGGAGGCAGAGGTTGCAGCAAGCCGAGAGCACGCCACTGCACTCCAGCCTGGGTGACAGTGCGAGACTCCATCTCAAAAAAAAAATAAAATAAATAAAAATAAAATTGATTGGCAGGGTTGTGTTTGGGGGTGGACATTCAAACAGTCCTCTGTTACAAGAACTGAAAGTAGCTAGTTAAAGGGGAAGTGCTGCCTGTTGTTCTGTTGAGGAAGGACAGAATAAGAACTGGGACGTAACTGCAGTGACGATGGGCTAGTTGCTGAGAGGGCGCCATGTCTCACCAGGTGGTGCCAACAAGAATATGAATCGATCAGTACACCCTGTGCACAGGGCTAGATTTGCCTAAATGACCCTTTCACCTAGGAATTCCACTTCCAGGTGTTCATTCAACAGTAGCTTGGCCTGTGTACAAAATGGCAAATCTAAGAGCAAGTGTGTACCAGCTGAAGACTGGAGATAACTCAGAGAGCCCTCCTGAGGCCCACCACGCTGCGGTGCTGGGTGGTCTTTGCCGACACAGGACATTCGAATACAGGCTGGACAGGTGCAGAGCAGGCGGTAGAGGCCTCCCCTGAGGCCACAACACCCACACTGACACATGTGTCTATAAGTGCTTAGACCTCCTCTGTAAAGACAGACGAGAAACTGGTAAAAGCCATCACCTGGGGAAGGAACTTTGGTGACCAAAGAACAGGGTCCAAAAGGCCGGGCAGCGTGGTTCTTCTCACCATATGCCCTTTTATAGTTTGAGTTTTGTAGAAGCTTGTGTGTATTACCAGTTGGGTTTTTTCCACGTTTTAACTGGCTAGACTATAGGTACTTGACATTAGCTTCTTTGTGCCCTTCTTTCCTCATTTGTAGAGTGGCTTGATAACAGTGTCAGCCTCGTAGGGCTGTTAGGAGGATTACCTGAGATAGTGTCTGTAATTTGACACAGTCCCTGGCAATTTAAATTCTGTGTAAAGTTAATCCCTTGGTGCTGCTGAGCGTTGGTGTTGATACTGGCTATCTGGAAGGATCGTAAATACGAAAAAGCTATTCTAACAGTGCCAGATGCTGAGGGAGGAGGATTGTCCAAAAGAAAAAGGATTTTTAACTGTGGCCCTCCTGGTATATGACTCAAGCTACCTCCTCATGCCAATAGTTCTTCAAAAGGATGATGTGATGTTAGCATTAAGCACGTAAGCTTTCTTGGTAAACCTGAAAACGTCTCTGGAAAGCACCCTCGGGTGGCGGTAACAGCCTGTCCCTCTCATCAGGGACTTGGCTGACCATGATCCCGTGCTTTTCCCATTCAGTGTTTCAACCTTCTCTTCTGTGGCCTCATCCTCAGGTATCCGCTGATCATTGACCCCTCTGGACAGGCCACAGAATTCATTATGAATGAATATAAGGATCGTAAGATCACACGGACCAGCTTCCTGGATGACGCCTTCAGGAAGAACTTAGAGAGTGCACTGCGATTTGGGAACCCCCTTCTGGTCCAGGTTGGTGTTGACGTTTGAATTCTTGAAACACCGCATTCAAGATTGAATTCCTTTTTGGGGGCTGCGTTTAGTTTTCAACTTTGTAAGACTTCATGTTGTATCAGAAGGATAAAGCTTTGAGATGGTTCTATAATAGATAAATTCGGCAGAATCATTATTTGCATTTAAAATTCTATTCGGTGGTGGGGCGAGGTGGCTCATGCCTGTAATCCCAGCACTTTGGGAGGCCAAGGCGGATGGATCATCTGAGGTCAGGAGTTCAAGAAAGCCTAGCCAAACCCCGTCTCTACAGAAAATACAAAAATTAGCTGGTTGAGGTGGTGGGCACCTATAGTCCCAGCTACTTGGGAGGCTGAGGCAAGAGAATCACTTGAACCCAGGAGGCACAGGTTGCAGTGAGCCGAGATCGTGCCACTGCACTCCAGCCTGGGAGACAGAAAGAGACTGTATCTCAAAAAAAAAAAAATTATATTCAGTACAGCCCTGAAAAGCAAGAAACAGCCAGGCGTGGTGTCTCATGTCTGTAATCCCAGCATTTTGGGAGGCCAAGGCAAGCAGATCACAAGGTCAGGAGATCAAGACCACCCTAGCCAACATGGTGAAAGCCCATCTCTATTTAAAATACAAAAGTTAGCCGGGTGTGGTGGTGCACACCTGTAGTCCCAGCTACTCGGGAGGCTGAGGCAGGAAAATTGCTTGAACCTGGGAGGCGGAGGCTGCAGTGAAACAAGTTCACACCACTACACTCCAGCCTGGGTGACAGAGTGAGACTCCGTCTCAAAAAAAAAAAAAGAACAAGGAAAAATGTTCAAGAAACAAGAACAGGCCGGGCGCGGTGGCTCAAGCCTGTAATCCCAGCACTTTGGGAGGCCGAGACGAGCGGATCACGAGGTCAGGAGATCGAGACCATCCTGGCTAACACGGTGAAACCCCGTCTCTACTAAAAAAATACAAAAAACTAGCCAGGCGAGGTGGCGGGCGCCTGTAGTCCCAGCTACTCGGGAGACTGAGGCAGGAGAATGGCGTAAACCCGGGAGGTGGAGCTTGCAGTGAGCCGAGATCCGGCCACTGCACTCCAGCCTGGGTGACAGAGTGAGACTCCGTCTCAAAAAAAAAAAAAAAAGAAACAAGAACAAGGAACATGTTCCTTTGCAGGAACATGGATAGAGCTGGAGGCCGTTATCCTCAGCAAACTAATGCAAGAGCGGAAAACCAAGTACCAGATGTTCTCACTTATAAGTGGGAGCTAAATGATGAGAACACATGGACACATAGAGGGGAAAAACACGCACTGGGACCTTTCAGAGCATGGAGGGTGGGTGGAGGGAGAGGATCAGGAAAAACGACTAATGGGTACTAGACTCATAACCAGGGTGATGAAATAATTTGTATAATAAACCCCCATGACAAGTTTACCTATGTAACAAACCTGTACTTGTATTCCTGAACTTCAAAGTTAAAAATTTGTTTTTAAATAAAGCATGTAAGGTCACTAGGAAGCATCAGATTTGCAACAAGATGAATTCATTATGCAAATTGAAAAAAATTTAAGAAATGAAATACAGTGCCGTTCAGAGGGTCTGTGTCAGCACTGTCCCCCAGAACTTTCTGCAGGGGCAGGAATGCCTGATGGTCCACACTGTCCAGTGTGGTAGCTGCAAGCCTCAGGTGGCTTTTGCTGAGCACTTCCCACGGCTAGTGTGACCAGGAACTGAGTGTGTAATTTTTTGGGGGGGTTTTTTTTTTTTTTTTTGAGACGGAGTGTTGCTCTATCCCCTAGTCTGAACCTCAGGTTCAAGCAATTCTCCTGCCTCAGCCTCCCAAGTAGCTGGGACTACAGGCATGTGCCAACACCCCCAGCTAACTTTTTAGTATTTTTAGTAGAGATGGAGTTTCACCATGTTGGCCAGGCTGGCCTTGAACTCCTGACCTCAAGTGATCTGCCTGTCTCAGCCTCCTAAAGTACTGGAATTACAGGCGTGAGCCACCACGCCTGGCTGAGTTTTTAATTTTAGTTAATTTTTTGAGACGGAGTCTCATTCAGTCGCCCAGGCTGGAGTGCAGTGGCAGGATCTCGGCTCACTGCGAGCTCCGCCTCCTGGGTTCACACCGTTCTCCTGCCTCAGCCTCCCAAGTAGCTGGGACTACAGGTGCCCACCACCACACCCGGCTAATTTTTTGCATTTTTAGTAGAGACGGGGTTTCAAACCATGTTAGCCAGGATGGTCTCGATCTCCTGACCTCATGATCCGCCCGCCTCGGCCTCCCAAAGTGCTGGGATTACAGGCGTGAGCCACCGCACCTGGCCATTTTTAGTTAATTTAAATGTAAGTAGCCACACATAGCTCGTGGCCACCATACACAAGTGGCGGGTGGCTTTTGGGAAGGTATGCTCATCTAGAGTAGCACAGCAACATAGCATTTGGGTGAAGATAAAGTTACAAAGCCCTGGCCATCAAGTTCCACCCGGTGCTATGCAGGATGTGGAAAGCTACGATCCAGTTTTGAACCCAGTGCTGAACCGTGAAGTGCGGCGAACAGGCGGGAGAGTGCTGATCACCCTCGGGGACCAGGACATAGACCTGTCGCCATCGTTTGTCATCTTCCTGTCCACCCGGGATCCAACTGTAAGGAATGGGACTCTTCCCCAGGGAAATCTGGCAGGATTTGGTTTTGAAGCTGAATTAAAACAGACTGTTCTGTTATCTATTTTGGCAGGTCGAGTTCCCACCAGATCTCTGTTCCCGGGTTACTTTTGTAAACTTCACAGTCACCCGTAGCAGTTTACAAAGCCAGTGTCTAAATGAAGTACTTAAAGCAGAAAGACCTGATGTGGACGAGAAACGATCTGATCTTCTGAAACTTCAAGGTAGGATCTGGACCTGTGGCTGTTAGATGGTTGGTGCAGGTGAAGGGGCTGAGCTTTTAAGTGACTAGGATGTTCCACGTTTGTGGCAAACACTTCTGAGAGCGTATCTTTTGAAGTATTATTGCAAACTCTGGATGTTTTATTCATTTAAGGGGAATTTCAGCTCCGTTTGCGTCAGCTGGAAAAATCTCTACTACAAGCTCTGAACGAGGTGAAAGGGCGCATTTTGGACGACGACACGATCATAACCACTCTGGAGAACCTGAAGAGAGAGGCTGCAGAGGTCACCAGGAAAGTTGAGGAGACGGACATCGTCATGCAGGAGGTGGAGACCGTGTCCCAGCAGTACCTCCCGCTCTCCACCGCCTGCAGCAGCATCTACTTCACCATGGAGTCCCTCAAGCAGGTGGGTGCCTTGGCTGCGCAGAGGCTGGCCGGCCCCCACACACTAGCTCCTCGGCCACGCAGAAGTTCGGCAGGTGCCAGGGGAGCTGCCTCACGGCTGCCTACTGCTTCCTTTCAGATACACTTCTTGTACCAGTACTCCCTCCAGTTTTTCCTGGACATTTATCACAACGTCTTATATGAGAACCCGAACCTGAAGGGCGTCACCGACCACACACAGCGCCTGTCCATTATAACGAAGGACCTCTTCCAGGTAGAGAGTGAGGTCCTCAGCCGCTCCCCGGCGGGGGGAAGCAGGGTGCTGCTTCTCTTACGGAACAACATCGTCTCCTGCTCTTGTCCCAGGTGGCATTTAACCGAGTGGCTCGAGGCATGCTGCATCAGGACCACATCACCTTTGCCATGCTGCTGGCGAGAATCAAACTGAAGGGCACCGTGGGGTAAGAGCACTCACGCCCGCAGGAGGATGCCATCTTGCTGGTGGCCCACAAGGGTTTCATGATCAGATACGTGCTTTTATTTTTTCTTTTCTTTTCTTTTTTGAGACAGAGTCTCCCTCTGTTTCCCAGGCTGGAGTGCAGTCGTGCAGTCTCAGCTCACTGCAACCTCCAACTCCCAGGTTCAAGCAATTCTCCTACCTCAATCTCCTGAGTAGCTGGGACTACAGGCGCCCGCCACCACACCCGGCTAAATTTTTTTGCATTTTTAGTGGAGACGGATTTTCATCACGTTGGCAGCCCAGCCTGGTCTCAAACTTTTGACTTCAAGTGATCCGCCTGCCTTGGCCTCCCAGAGTGCTGAGATGATAAACATGAGCCACTGTGCCCGGCCTGTTTTTTCTTTCCTTTAAATCACAACTGTTATTTTAGTGACAGTGGGAATGAACATGAGGGATCCTAGCTAACTGTTGCGCCCTTCGCAGGGAGCCCACTTACGATGCAGAATTCCAGCACTTCTTGAGAGGAAATGAGATCGTCCTGAGTGCTGGCTCCACCCCCAGGATCCAGGGCCTGACTGTGGAGCAGGCGGAGGCGGTGGTGAGGCTGAGCTGCCTTCCCGCGTTTAAGGACTTGATCGCAAAGGTTCAGGCAGACGAGGTGATTGTTCTTTTGAATGTTCCCAGTGAAAAATGTCGGCCTTTTCCCAGGAAATGTGAGGAATCGCATGTTGTATAAAACCCAGAATGTCGTGTGTGCGTGCTTGCGTCAAGTCCCCCGAGGCCAGCCCTGCCCCATGGGTGCTTCCACTGTTGTCTCCACAGCAATTTGGCATTTGGCTGGACAGCAGCTCCCCGGAGCAGACCGTGCCCTACCTCTGGAGTGAAGAAACACCTGCAAGTAAGCCCCCCTGTGGTTTTCTTTCTGAACCTGAATGTAAAGTTGGGTTTTGCTGCTTAAACGGATGCTTTAAAAACATGCAAAGTTACTAGCCTGGGCAGCATAGGGAGGCCCCATCTCTACAAAAAATACAGCCTTTGCCAGGAGTGGCAGTGCACACCTGTAGTCCCATCTACTCGGGAGGCTAAAGCAGGAAGGTCACTTGAGCCTGGGAGGTCGAGCTTGCGTGAGCTGCGTTTGCGCCACTGCAGTCCAGCCTGGGCAGCAGACAGAGACCTGTCTCTGAGTGAGCGGTCACCGATGCCCGAGATAAGTGTTTCAATGTTAAAACTTTTTAAGGAAACCACTTAGGGAGATCGCTTCTAGATAGGTGTTGGGTTAGAGGTAGATCAGAAATTTCCAATTCCTGTTCATCGCATGCTTGAAGACCATAAGAGAACTAGGTGGGGAGCTCCTGCCCAGTGGTGAGGAGTGAACTGGCTGCCTTCATGCTGCAGACAGGAACGGAATGCCAGCAGCCGGTTGTGAGTGTGTTAGGCCAGACCCTGGGCCAGGCTGAGAGGAAGGGTCGGACTGTGGAGGGCAGAGCGTGGACCCGCTTCCTGAGTACCTTCAGGTGTTCTCAGGAAGTGAGCAGGTATTAATTAGTGTAGTAATTTAAAAATCAGCAGACGGCACCTTGTCCTCTGGATACATCCAGGTGGTAAGGTGTTCTCATAGGCGTGTCCAGAGGGCTCACGGAAGGCACAGGAGATGTGGCTGAATTTCCTGGTTTGAGCTGATCCTGAAATGCTGAGTGGGTGCTTTGGGAGGAACACTCCAGGCAGGGGAGGGCGTCTCCAAGTCCTCGCTTCCACCCAGCACCCACCGCTCTGTCCCTGTTTCAGCACCCATTGGCCAGGCCATTCACCGCCTGCTCCTGATCCAGGCTTTCCGGCCCGATCGCCTGCTGGCCATGGCCCACATGTTTGTTTCAACAAACCTTGGGGAGTCTTTCATGTCCATCATGGAGCAGCCGCTCGACCTGACCCACATCGTGGGCACAGAGGTAATGTCCTGAGACAGCCCAGGCATCTCCAGAGACTCCATGCCCACCTCCCCAAGCACAGCTGTCAGCAGCCCTGGCGCCTGCTGTCACTCCAGGCTACAGTCTGCTCCTAAGACCAGGAACTCGCTGCAGATTCTCAACTGGCTGCATGGTGCCCACACCTCTGGACCCCAAAAGAACATCTCAGACCCCTCACTCGGGGCGCTCCTTTCCCTTGACAGGTACACACTATTTGCTGGCACCGCTGTGACTTCTGCCTTCTCTGTTTGCAGGTGAAGCCCAACACTCCTGTGTTAATGTGCTCTGTGCCTGGTTATGACGCCAGTGGGCACGTCGAGGACCTTGCAGCCGAGCAGAACACGCAGATCACTTCCATTGCAATCGGTAAGGGCGCTTGATGGGCTTCACGGGCTCTGCAGGATTCGTGGTGGGCATTGATGTCCGCGGCTGCCGCTGCTGACACTAAGTTTCCTTGCGCCAGGCTCTGCAGAAGGCTTTAACCAAGCAGATAAGGCAATAAACACCGCTGTGAAGTCGGGCAGGTAGGCCTGTTCTCTTTGGCTGAAGAAAGCCTTAGTCCCCAGGCATTCAGGCAGACAGCCTGGCGTGTTGTGTGACTCTCACTTTGTGTGTGCAGGTGGGTGATGCTGAAGAATGTACATCTGGCCCCAGGGTGGCTGATGCAGCTGGAGAAGAAGTTGCACTCCCTGCAGCCGCATGCCTGCTTCCGACTCTTCCTCACCATGGAGATCAACCCCAAGGTGGGTGTTTGAAGGGGTGGAGACGTTGCAGGCTGCTGTGGCAGTCCTGTCGGCGCCCGTGTGGTGGAATGGAACAGGCGCCCGTGTCCACACCCGAGCCGTAACGGGAGCCGCGCTGTCTCTTAGGTGCCAGTGAATCTGCTCCGTGCGGGTCGCATCTTTGTGTTTGAGCCACCACCAGGGGTGAAGGCCAACATGCTGAGGACGTTCAGCAGCATTCCCGTCTCACGGATATGCAAGGTAAGTACCTTGTTCTCCTGGTATGCTTTCTCCATAGAAGCCGAAGCCCAGTGCCATCACCAAATGCAGAAGTGGGTCCCTTGGTGTCCCAGAAGTGCCATATGGTGAATTGCACAGGTGCTTTTGCTTTTCGGCTGTAGGTAAAATTTCCTTCCTTGGCCGGGCATCGTGGCTCACACTGGTAATCCCAGCACTTTCGAAGGTCGAGGCAGTAGGATCATTTGAGCCCAGGAGTTCAAGACTGGGCAGGCCAGGTGTGGTGGCTCACGCCTGTAATCCCTGCACTTTGGGAGGCCTAAGTGGGCAGATCACTTGAGGTCAGGAGTTTGAGACCAGCATGGCCAACATGGTGAAACTCCGTCTCTACTAAAAATATAAAAAATTAGCCAGGCGTGGTGGTGGATGCCTGTAGTCCCAGCTACTGGGGAGGCTGAGGCAGGAGAATTGCTTGAACCCAGGAGGCGGAGGTTGGCAGTGAGCTGAGATCGCACCATTGCACTCCAGCCTGGGCGACAGAGTGAGATACTGTCTAAAAAAAAAAAAACAGACCTGTCTGGGCAACATAGTGAGATCCTGTCTCTATAAAATTTCCTTCCTGTGAGCAGGTTGAAAAGTAAAAGCCATGTTTGATTATGGGGTGTGATTAGGTCCTAGAGGAGCAGAGATGCCCACCCATGGAGAAGCTGGGACTCAGCGCTGTGTCCCCAAGTGGCAGACAATCTCCTCTCCCCCAGCACAGGCCCCCGGAGACCAAGCAGTGCCCTCCCAGGTGCCAAGTGAAAACCAAGACTCTTGGGCAAGAGAAAGGGTATTGTGGGGGCCGGGCGCGGTGGCTCAAGCCTGTAATCCCAGCACTTTGGGAGGCCAAGACGGGCGGATCACGAGGTCAGGAGATCGAGACCATCCTGGCTAACACGGTGAAACCGTCTCTACTAAAAAATACAAAAACTAGCTGGGCAAGGTGGCGGGCGCCTGTAGTCCCAGCTACTTGGGAGGCTGAGGCAGGAGAATGGCGTGAACCCGGGAGGC
>NC_045439.1:4428910-4487514 GCF_002776525.5 Piliocolobus tephrosceles | reverse complement strand
TTCGCTCTTGTTGCCCAGGCTGGAGTGTAGTGGCGTGATCTCAGCTAATTGCACCCTCCCCCTCCCAGGTTCAAGTGATTATCTCGCCTCAGCCTCCTGAGTAGCTGGGATCACAGGTGCACGCCACCTTGCCTGGCTAATTTTTTTTTTTTGAGATGGAGTTTCGCCCTTGTTGCCCAGGCTGAGTGCAGTGGCGTGCTCTCACTGCAACCTACACCTCCCAGGTTCAAGGGATTATCTTGCCTCAGCCACCCGAGTAGCTGGGATTACAGGCACCCGCCACCACGCACAGCTAATTTTTTAATTTTTAGTAGAGATGGGCTTTCATCATGTTGCCAGGCTGGTCTCGATCTCCTGACCTCAGGTGATCCGGCCGCCTCAGCCTCCCAAAGTGCTGGGATTACAGGCGTGAGCCACCATGCCTGGCCTAATGTTTTATTTTTTGTAGAAACAGGGTCTTGCTATGTTGCCCAGGCTGGTCTTGAACTCCTGGGCTCAACCAATCCTCCCACCTCGGCCTCCCAAAGTGCTGGGATTATAGGGTGAGCCACTGGCACCCAGCACAGTCTTGAAGGAGTCACATCCTCACTCCCATGGGGCGGGGACACCCTCATCCTCTATGTGTGAGGAGTCGTCCTCACTTCCCCGGGTGGGTCAGACTGCCTTGGGCCTCCCTTGGCATTGGGAGCCTCTTCTTGATGGTGGCAGCCTCTCCAGCAGCCCACACACCTGGCTGGGGCACCTGGGCACATTCGCACCCAGCACCCATCTGCACCGAGACCCGGGCTGGGCCACAGCTTCCTCTGTTCCCAGAAAAGCAGCCCCGAATTCAGCCTGGTGTAGCAAATAATTGGTCCATGATCTCCAACTATGAGCAGAGCGTGTTGTTATTCAAGCTGGTGCCATTGTGAATCCGGGCTCAAGATCAGTTTGGCCCTGGAGGTGACGCTTATATAAAGTCTTTGAGGCTGAGGCTCCAGGGCCGTCAGAGAGCACAGGGCTGCTGCTCTGCACTTCCCTCTGGGATGGGATGTCCATTTTGTTCCCAGAGTGATCACCCAGGAGTTCAGGGTGGCGGGGGGCCTGCTGTTCAGCCTGTATGATGTTGCTGTCTCCACAGCAACCCAGCACGGAAGGGCCCCACCAGCCCACCCAGACCCTCCCCCATAGGCCCCGCTGCTCCTCCATCCCCTTGCCTGTTCCCCTCCAGCCTTGCCCACAGCCCAGGCCCCCGCAAGGCTCCTCAGATTCCTCCTGTCCGTGCTGAGCTGCTTTTTTTTTTTTTCTTTTTTTTTTGAGACAGAATCTTGCATTGTTGTGCGGGCTGGAGTGCAATGGTGCAATCTCGGCTCACTGCAAGCTACGCCTCCCAGGTTCAAGTCATTCTCCTGCCTCAGCCTTCCAAATAGTTGGGATTACAGCAGCCCACCACCACGCCCAGCTATTTTTTTTATTTTTAGTAGAGACAAGGTTTCACTATGTTGGCCAGGCTGGTCTCGAACTCCTGACCTTGTGATTCTCCTGCCTCAGCCTCTCAAAGTGCTGGGATTACATGTGTGAGCCACTGCACCTGGCCTCACTTTTTTTTCTTAGTAATGTTTGAAGTCAGGAAGTGTGAGTCTTACTACTTTGTCCTTTTTCAAGATTGGCTTTTCTGGGTTCCTTACATCTCCCCTCCCCCCCCCCCCCTCCCCAGCATTTGGGAGGCCGAGGCAGGCAGATCATGAGGTCAAGAGATGGAGACCATCCTGGCCAACATGATGAAACCTCTAAAACCGCTACTAAAAATACAAAAATTAGCTAGGCGTGGTGGCGCACACCTGTAGTCCCAGCTACTGGGGAGGCTGAGGCAGGAGAATCACTTGAACTTGGGAGGCGGAGGTTGCAGTGAGGTGAGATCGCACCACTGCACTCCAGCCTAGTGACAGAGAGAGACTCCATCTCAAAAAAAAAAAAAAAGGAAACTGTTGCCAGGTGTGGTTGTGCGCATCTGGAATCCCAGCTACTCAGGAGGCTGAGCTGGGAGGACTGCTTGAGCTCCAGAGTTTGAGTCCAGCCTGGGCAACATAATGACACCGTCTCAAAAAACCACAAAAAATAAGCAGGGAGTAGAGTGTAAAATACCATACTTTTCTATATCCACAACAGATGGCCTTCAAATGTTAAATGTTTTATTGGTTTTCATTCTAATGTGTTTTCTGTTATTTTTATTTTTTAGTAGAAATGGGGTTTTATCACATTGCTCAGGCTGGTCTCAAACTCCTAACCTCAAATGATCCACCCACCTCGGCCTCCCAAATGCTGATATTACAGGTGTGAACCACTGCGCCTGGCCTGTTTTTTGTTTTTTGATTTTTTTTTTTTTTTTTTTTTTGAGATGGAGTTTGGCTCTGTCGCCCAGGCTGGAGTGCAGTGGCACGATCTCGGCTCACTGAAACCTCTGCCTCCGGGATTCACACCATTCACTCAGCCTCCCGAGTAGCTGGGACTACAGGTGCCCGCCACCACGCCCAGCCAATTTTTTGTATTTTTAGTAGAGACGGGGTTTCACTGTGTTAGCCAGGATGGTCTCGATCTCCTGACCTCGTGATCCACCCGCCTTGGTCTCCCAGAGTACTGGGATTACAGGTGTGAGCCACCGCGCCCAGCCTGTTTTTGAATTTTAGCCTGGCATTAAAAAAACAAGACATCATGGTCGGGCGCGGTGGCTCACAAAAAACAAGAGTGCTTCTTTTTGGACTGCATTTCAAATTCTAGAACTTTCATTGATCAAGTGTTGAGGCCTAAAATGCTTTCATAAGAAGATGATAGATGTTCCAAGCAAAAACATACACTTGGCAGATAGCGTGTTCAGCTCACTGGCTCTGCACTAACATGATGGCATCTTTGTTCAGATTTTGATGGTGCTATTAATACACCGTGACTCACCGAAAGCCCTGCTTCCTGGAATGTTCTTCCCAGGGAGGTGATGTGACATTCCCTCCTATGGAAGAAGAGTCTATAATCACACTTTCAAAGTCTTGAGCAGATCTTGAAGGCTTAGCAAAGGGAACAAAAGCTTCCTAAATTATACAGAATTATTTAAACAAATTGTCACCCCCACAGGAAGGGGGAACACGTCAGTTGTACATACCACTTCTTCACTCAGGCCACAGATACGTATCAGGTGTTTGCCACATGCACCAGTTGAGCGGTGAACACTCACGCCTTCCCTCCTGGGCTGACAGGCAGCGGAGAGACGGGAAGACTGACCTGAAACGAATGGTCATTTCATTACAGTCGCATAATGCTACAAAGAAAGGTAGAGGATGCAAGGAGAGTGTATGCAGGGCTTACGTGATGTCAGGAAAATATTTTCTGAGACCAGATAATGGAAGGATTACCTGGGGCCAGATAGTGGAAGAGTGGAAGGATTTAGCCTGGTGCAAAGGGACATGGAGACCATCTCGGGCAATCGATGGCTTACGGGGTACAGAGTTGTTGTTGGGGGAATGAAAAAGTTGTGGAAATAGTAATGATAGTTGCATAACATTGTGAAGGTAGTTAATGCTCTAGATTATACACTTAAAAATGGTTTACAATGGTCAGTTTTATGTTATAGGCCAGGTGCGGTGGCTCACGCCTGTAATCCCAGTGCTTTGGGAGGCTGAGGTGGGCAAATCACGAGGTCAGGAGTCTGAGACCAGCCTGGCCAACATGGTGAAACCTCATCTCTACTAAAATACAAAAGTTAGCTGGGCATGGTGGCTGGTGCCTGTAATTCCACCTACTCAAGAAGCTGAGGCAGGAGAATCACTTGAACCCGGGAGGCAGAGGTTGCAGTGGGCCGATATTATACCGCTGCACTCTAGCCTGGGCACAGAGCAAGACTCTGTCTCAAAAAACAGAAAAAAGAAAAAGAAAAAAAAACTGACAGACGTCTCTTTCTAAGACCTCACACACCAGAGCTCCTCTGCCTGGAATGATTTCTCTCTTTTGTGTGTGTGTGTGTGTGTGTGTGTGTGTTTGTTTTTGAAACAGTTTCGCTCTTGTTGCCCAGGCTGGAACGCAATGGCACGATCTCAGTTCACTGCAACCTCTGCCTCCCAGGTTCAAGCTATTCTCCTGCCTCAGCCTTCTGACCTGCCTGACCAGCCTGGGCAACATGGAGAAATCCCATCTCTACTAAAAATACAAAAAATTAGCCAGGCGTGGTGGCAGTGCTTGTAATCTGAGCTACTCGGGAGGCTGAGGCAGGAGAATAACTTGAACCCTGGAGGCGGAGGTTGCAGTGAGCCAAAGTCGCGCCACTGCACTCTAGCCTGGATGACAGAGTGAGACTCTGTCTCCAAAAATAAATAAACAAACAAACAAACAAACATAACATGAAGTTTATCATTTTAACAATTTTTAAGTCTGCAGTTCAGTGGTGGAGATACTCACTTTGTTGTACAACCATCATCACCATCCATCTTCAGAACTTTTTCATCTTCCCAAATGAAAACTGTTCCCATTAAATGCTAACTCCCCCTTTCCTCCTCCCCAAGCTTCTGGCAATCAGCATTCTATTTCCTGTCTCTCTGAATTTGCCTACTCGAGGTACCTGAGATAAGTGGAATCATATAGTGTGTGTCCTTCTGGGACTGGCTTATTTCAGTTAGTACAGTGTCTTTAAGCTTCATCCATGTTGTAGCATGTGTCAGAATTTTCTTCCTTTTTAAGGCTGAATACTATTCCATTATATGCATAGAGCACATTTTGTTTGTCCATTCATCTTGAGTAAATCCCAAGGAGTGGAATCGCTGGATCGTATGGCAATGCTGTTTCACATTTGGAGGAACAGCCAGACTGTTTTCCAGAACAGTATCATTTTACATTCCTACCAGCAGTGTACCTGTGAGAGTTCCAATTTTCCACATCCTTGCCAACATTTGTTATTATCTATCTTCTTCTATTTTGCATGTTCTGGAAATCTCCAAAATAAATAGTTTATAAAAGAGAGAAAATTAGCCAGGCGTGGTGATGTGTGCCTGTGGTCCTAGCTACTCAGGAGGCTGAGGCGCAAGAATTATTTGAACCTGGAAGGGTGGAGGTTGTGGTGAGCCAAGATGGTGCCACTGCACTCCAGCCTGGGTGACAGAATGAGGCTCAGTCTCAAAAAAAAAAAAAAAAAAAAAAAAAAATTAGAAACTGTAAGTGAAAGTATAAACCATGAAGTGCTTAGGTTAATTTGTTATTTGTTGGCAAAGATTTGTGTGCCCGCCATGTGCCAGACGCTGTTACGAGTATTTGGGATACAAACCTAAGCAAAACACACACACGTTGGTAGCCTTAAACTAAAGACTCGGCCTATCTGCTCCTCCTGAACCCCTTCCCTGGAAGCAGAGCTGAGCCTAGGACGTCCATCCCACTCCCCAGACCCTGCCTAGCCCTTGGCCATTTGGGAGGTGCCAGGGTGCAGGAGTAGAAGCCTGATGCTTGCACCATGGCCCTGGCCTCCCTTTAACCCAGAGAGCCCTGTGTGTCCTCCACTTCTAGAGCTTGTTTTTCTTATCTATAAAATAAAGAAGGGCCGGGTACGATGCCTCACACCTGTAATCCCAGAGCTTTGGGAGGCTGAGGCAGGTGTTCAAGACCAGCCTGGGAAATATGGTGAGACCCCCCCCCCCCGCCCCCGTCTCTATAGAAAATACAAAAATTAGCAGTTAGCCGGGCATGGTGGCACCTGCCTGTAGTCTCAGCTGCTTGGGAGGCTGATTTGGGAGGATCGCTTGATCCTGGAAGGTCAAGGCTGCAGTGAGCTGAGCTTGTACCACTGCACTCCAGCCCGGGCAACAGAGCCAGACCTGTCGTCTCAAATAATAAAATAAAAAATAAAATAAAATAAGGCAGGTGTGGTGGCTCATGCCTGTAATCCCCGCACTTTTGGAGGTGGAGGTAGGCAGATCCCTTGAAATCAGGAGTTCAAGACCAGCCTGGCTAACATAGTGAAATCCTGTCTCTACTAAAAATACAAAAATTAGCTGGGCGTGGTGGCACATACTTGTAATCCCAGCTGCTTGGGAGGCTGAGGCAGGAGGACTGCTTGAATCTGGGAGGCAGAGGTTGCAGTGAGCCAAGATTGTGCCACTGCACTCCAATCTAGGCAACAGAGCAAGACTCTGTCTCAAAAAAAAAGACAGGCCGGGAGCGGTGGCTCGCCTGTAATCCCAGCACTTTGGGAGGCCGAGACGGGCGAATCACGAGGTCAGGAGATCGAGACCATCCTAGCTAACATGGTGAAACCCCGTCTCTACTAAAAATACAAAAAAATTAGCCAGGCGTGGTGGCGGGCGCCTGTAGTCCCAGCTACTTGGGAGGCTGGGGCAGGAGAAGGGCGTGAACCCAGGAGGCGGAGCTTGCAGTGAGCTGAGATCATGCCGCTGCTGCACTCCAGCCTGGAAGACAGAGCCAGACTCTGCCTCAAAAAACAAAAAACAAAAAACAAAAACAAACAAACAAAAAAAAACAAGTAAAATATAATAAATAAAATTAAAGCTGGAATATGGGCCCACCGGATATGAAAATGAGACAATTTCAGCCAGGCACGGTGGCTCACACCTGTAATCCCAGCACTTTGGGAGGCCGAGGCAGGCGGATCACGAGGTCAGGAGATCGAGACCATCTTGGCTAACACGATGAAACCCCGTCTCTATTAAAAATACAAAAAATTAGCCGGGTGTGGTGGCGGGCACCTGTAGTCCCAGCTACTCGGGAGGATGAGGCAGGAGAATGGCGTGAACCCGGGAGGCGGAGCTTGCTGTGAGCTGAGATCGTGCCACTGTACTCCAGCCTGGGGAACAAAGCAAGACTCCGTCTCAAAAAAAAAAGATGAGACAATTTCATGAAAGGAAATAGAGAAGCGGACTTAGCCGGCTGCCTCAGTATTACTGGTATTAAGAACATTTTTCAAGGGGTGGGTATAGGCCCCATCATTTTAAAGAGGCTTCTCATGGCAAACCACAGGCTACTGGGCCCATGGCTAATGTTCCAGGAACACACAATAATTTGTATCCCCCATCAGATGGCTCACATGTCCCTTCCCAAGAGCCAGCATGCCCACTTCTCAAGCCTGGGGATGTGCCCTTCCTTCAGCCAGGAAAGCCGCCTCCCCTTCCGTCTTTGTTGAATGAGATCAGCTTTATTTCTTTATATCTTTCTTTCTTTAGACCATCTGAGCAAGCATATTTATTTATTTAATGTTTTAAATAGAGACAGGGTCTTGCTACGTTGCCCAGGCTGGAGTGCAGTGACTAGTCACAGGCATGATCCCACTTCTGATCAACCTGGTAGTTTTGAGCTGTTTCATTTCTGACCTGGGTCCCTTCGCCCCTCCTTAGGCAACCTGGTGGTCCCCCACTCCCAGGAGGTCACTATACTGATGCTGAGCTTAACGTGGACTCCCGACCGCAGTACAGCACTACAACCCAGAACTCCCGGGCTTGAGATCCTCCTACTCAGCCTCCCAAGTGGCTGGAACTACAGGTGTGCTCCACTGCAGTCCCCTTTCTATCTGTCTGGATACCTCCTTCTCAGAGCTTCTCTGAACTCTGCCCCACCAGCAGAGCAAACCCCACCTTGCTTCATGCCTAGCCCTCAGTTGGGGTATTCCTGGTGGCTGCTGTAGCTTAGTTCTGCCCTGTTGGCCTCCCCAAGTGGTGCCATCATCACTCGTGTGGCCCACTGCACTGTACTGGGCTGGCTTTTAGTAGGTATTCAATAAAAACTTGATGAATCGGCAGGACGTGGTGGCTCACACCTGTAATCCCAGCACTTTGGGAGGCCGAGGCAGGTGGATCATGAGGTCAAGAGATCTAGACCATCCTGGCCATCATGGTGAAACTCTGTCTCTACTAAAAATACAAAATTAGCCAGGTGTGGTGGCGTGTGCCTGTAGTCCCAGCTACTTGGGAGGCTGAGGCAGGAGAATTGCTTGAATCCAGGAGGTGGAGGTTGCAGTGAGCCAAGATCGCACCACTACACTCCAGCCTGGGGACAGAGCAAGACTCTGTCAAAGAAGAAAAGAAAAAAAGAAAAGAAAAGAAAAGAAGAAAAAAGAGAAAAGAGAAAAGAGAAGAAAAGAAAAGAACAAAGAAAACAAAAACGTGAATATTGATCTTGATGAATCTATGCCTGGTAGGAATCACTAAAAGTTGAGAGGACCGAGAGATGGTGAGGACAGGGGCGGTGTAGGCCACTTCCTGAGGCGACGAGGAGGCAGGGGATTCCGCTCCAGAAAAGCCATGCATGTGGTGGAAGTGGCCTGGGTAAAGTGAGCTCTCAGGACAGGAGGAGAGGGTCAGCCTCAAGCAGATGAAAGAGTCCTGGCTCGGTGCGTGGCTCATGCCTATAATCCCAGCACTTAAGGAGGCCGAAGCGGGCAGATCACCTGAGGTCAGGAATTGGAGACAAGCGTGGCCAACATGGTGAAACCTCGTCTCTACCAAAAATACAAAATTAGCCGGGTGTGGTGGCAGGTGCCTGTAGTCCCAGCTACTCGGGAGACTGAGGCCTGAGAATTGCTTGAACCCGGGAGGTGAGTTTGCAGTGAGCCAAGATTGCGCCATTGCACTCCAGCCTGGGCAACAAAGTGAGACTCTGTCTTGGAAAACAAAAACAAAAAATTAGCCGGGCATGGTGGTGAGTGCCTGTAATCCCAGCTACTCAGGAGGCTGAGGCAGGAGAATTGCTTGAACCCAGGAGGCGGAGGTTTCAGTGAGCCAAGATCACACCACTGCACTCCAGTCTGCAATGGAGTGAGACTTCATCTAAAAAAAAAAGAAAAGGAAAAACACACACACACACACACACACAGCTGGTACCACCTGATCATTTTCCAACACTTCCATTGCTCTCAAAAGCTCCTTCTTGCCTCTTTGCAGTCACTCCCCACTCTGACTCCTGGCCCCAGGCAACTACTTTCATTCTTTTATTTTTATAGACAGGGTCTTGCTCTATGTCCCAAGTTGGGGTGCAGTGGAATGATTATGGCTCACTGCAGCCTTGAACACCTGAGCTCATGCAATCCTCCCACCTCAGCCTCCCAGGTAGCTGGCCTATAGGCATGTGCCACCATGTCTGGCTTTTTTTTTTTTTTGAAACGATGTCTCCTTCTGTTGCCCAGTCTGGAGTGCAGTGGCACAATCAGCTCACTGCAACCTCCGCCTCCCGGGTTCAAGTGATTCTCCTGCCTCAACCTCCCAAGTAGCTGAGATTACAGGTGCCTGCCATCACGCCCGGCTAATTTTCGTATTTTTAGTAGAGATGGGGATTTGCTATGTTGGCCAGGCTGGTCTGGAACTCCTGACCCTCAGGTGATCCACCCACCTCGGCCTCCCAAAGTGCTGGGGTTACAGGCATGAACCACCACACCTGGCCTTAGTTTAATTTTTTCAGAGGAACAGGGTCTTGCTTTGTTGCCTAGGCAGTCTTGAACTCCTGGGCTCAAGCAATCCTACCTTGGCCTCCCAAAGTGTTAGGATTACAGGCGTGAATCACCATGCCTGGCTCAATAGATTTTTATATATTGATCTCCTATCCTATGCTAAAATCACTTCTAGTATCATTTTGGTAGATTTCTTACGAGTTTCCTACCTAGACAACCATGTCCTCTATGAAGTCTTTCTCTTGTCCAGTTTGCATGTCTTTTCTGCATTCACTACTCTCCTTGGCAAGATGGAACTTGATTATGGAAGGTTTGAAACAACAGTAAATTTTGAAGCGATAGGGTAAGAATCGTGGTCCTGGAGCAGTACAAGGGCATTTTCAGCACGACATTCATGTGTCATCTAGCTCCTCTTCTCACTCACTGGGCTGGGGATCCATCTTCTTGGTGGTGCAGTCTCCAGCACAGGGGTTGCTGGGAGATAGGTCTAGATGCGCAGGTAAGTACCCATCTATTTGCCATAAACGCTTTTCCAGTAACTCGAGGATGAGTTCATTTGGGAGATCATTTATAGAGGTCCTACATTGACTGACCCCCTCAAGTGCCTTATGTTTTAAATTGAAAGAAATCTTAAGATTTAATATTCCTTTGCCAGACCTGGGAAAAAACAAAATTGACTTTTTGCCCTTTTTGCCATTCACTTTCTCGTTCAACACCATAAACCTTTCTTCTAGCTGCTAACACCTTTCAGTATGCAACAAAACTTAGAATAAAATGGGGCTTTGGAGTTAAATTTAAATTCAGCCACTACTAAGACCTCAATTTACATATTCCTCCTATATATTGTCTAAGGGAACTAAGAACTTCTCAGAGGATTTAAAGGATTAAATGTGATTGCCACTTACCAAGCATTCAATACCTGCTTAGCACGACGGACTGAGACAAAGGCCTCTCCCTGCCTGTGCACTGTCCCCTTAGTCACTGTCACATATCCAAGTCCCAGGCATTTCCTATCATTTTTATATATTGCATTAGGCTCAGAATACAAATCCTATATGC
This sequence comes from Piliocolobus tephrosceles, assembly GCF_002776525.5. Classification (NCBI taxonomy): domain Eukaryota; kingdom Metazoa; phylum Chordata; class Mammalia; order Primates; family Cercopithecidae; genus Piliocolobus; species Piliocolobus tephrosceles. The sequence goes on along the minus strand of NC_045439.1, from coordinate 4,477,052 downwards.
CATCTAACCAAATTTTCTTCCTAGAACCACCAAATTTCAGAAGTGAAGACTTCTATTTAGCCATTACCACTCCCAGTCCCCCCAGAGGAAATCTTACCTATTGAGCTGGTATTTTCCATCTTTTTTTTTTTTTTTGAGACGGAGTCTTGCTCTGTCGCCCGGGCAAGCTCCGCCTCCCGGGTTTACTCCATTCTCCTGCCTCAGCCTCTGGAGTAGCTGGGACTACGGGCGCCCGCCACCTCGCCCGGCTAGTTTTTTGTATTTTTAGTAGAGACGGGGTTTCACAGTTAGCCAGGATGGTCTCGATCTCCTGACCTCGTGATCCGCCCGTCTCGGCCTCCCAAAGTGCTGGGATTACAGGCTTGAGCCACCGCGCCCGGCCCCATCTCCTTTTTTGAGATGGGTTTTGCTCCTGTTCCCCAGGCTGGAGTGCAATGGCACAATCCCAGTCCCCCGCAACCTCCGCCTCCCAGGTTCAAGTGATTCTCCTGCCTCAGGCTCCCCAGTAGCTAGGATTACAGGGGCCCACCACCACACCCGGCTAATTTTGTATTTTTAGTAGCGATGGGGTTTCTCCATGTTGATCAGGCTGGCTGCTCTCCTGACCTCAGGTGATCTACCCGCCAAGTGTTGGATTACAGGCTTGAGCCAGCGCTCCCAGCACTTTTTCTTTTGACTTGTGCCAGCCCATCTTTTTCCCAGCAGCTTGTTACCTGCTGCTTACAGGTGTCAGCTGGTTCAATAAAAAACCAGAAAATTGGCCGGGCGCGGTGGCTCAAGCCTGTAATCCCAGCACTTTGGGAGGCCGAGGCGGGCGGATCACAAGGTCGGGAGATCGAGACCATCCTGGCTAACACGGTGAAACCCCGTCTCTACTAAAAAGTACAAAAAACTAGCCGGGCGAGGTGGTGGGTGCCTGTAGTCCCAGCTACTCGGGAGGCTGAGGCAGGAGAATGGCGTGAACCCCAGAGGCGGAGCTTGCAGTGAGCTGAGATCCGGCCACTGCACTCCAGCTTGGGCGACAGAGCGAGACTCCGTCTCAAAAAAAAAAAAAAAAACACCAGAAAATTAGTAAGGAGAGATTTCAGACAGGATAGCTTTAAGTAGATTTGGTAAACAACTTTGAGACACTATAAGGCCAAGGAATTAAGTGACTCTATTTAGAACAAAGTATTCCATGAATAATATCAAAACAATGTGGACACTAAGGGGAGAACACGTGTTAACTCACAGAGACAGGGGATACATGTCGTCTGCACTGGTATTTTCTGTGCCTACTTCATGTGCTCCACCCCACACCTGCAGAGTATATGCTGGGAAGATCCTGTCAACCCTTGGAGCGGCCAGTGTTTAACCATCTCCTGCTAGCACCTGTTTTACATTGTGGCACCAATGTCATCCAGACATTCCCCTTTCCCCCTAAATAAGACACACTGTCATGTAACATCTTTTAACTCATCTGTATTTGTTACAACTTTAAGCAGAATGTGACTCGAGCACTACATTTCCATCCACAAGACTTGAGTTATTTTTGAACAGCTTTATGATATGCTTAGGTAGCCTTGTAACTTTGCTCCTCCAAACAATACTTTTCTTTGGAAAATAAGCCCTGTGGAGAGTTCCTTCCATCAAGCTGCTTCAGTTTAACCTATTTCTAGAGGACTAGTACATGCAAAATTGGCAACTACAGGAGATGAAAAGTTCAAAAAGTAGATCCTACAAGATGTAACAAATACTTTTCTAAACATCCAGGTATATAACTCAAGAACACTTCTAAACATCCAGGTATATAACTCAAGAACACTTCGATAACAAGATTTGGTCTACTCAGAAATCCGGCTTGATAGCTAAACACTTGAGACCACAAAGTTAACGTGTTACATACATCTTACAACATACGTTACCCCAATCTGTTAAAATAAACCAATGTGAAACTAAAAAAGCATTTACTAGCTCTGCTTTAGTGCCTAAGGTACCACAGCATCACTTAGAAATGGACAGAAATCTTATCTTCCCCTTAAAGTAGCTGTTGTCATGCCATACAGACTTTTTAATATTAACAAAAATAAAGAAAAACATCCTTGAAAATATATTATCAGAAGAACTGTAGAGTATTGAACAGGTAAGTCATCCCTCAGCCGGAAGTTAGTCTACTTCTTCCATGCGTGATGTGTCGTCATCTCCTTCGAGGGGCGGCATTTCTTCAGTTACAGCTGCACTGGTATCATCAGCAGTAGGATCATCTTCATCAATACCTGTTTCCAAAATAAAATCCTCATATTAGAAAAATTTCTTAAAGCCAGCTATTAGTGTAATACTCCTGATTTACACCTTCTTTCAAGACAGTATTTACAGGGCATATGAATCTCAATTTCATTTCTTAGCTCTTGTAAGACCTTACTTATCCCTAAAAAAATATTCTTGAATGCCTCCAAGCAGGACAAGGTGCTCCAAGTTTGGATAACTGAAAGTTTACCACTTTCTTCACTGTCATGTGTATTTTTTTCCTTTTTAACATTACATAGTATAAGGCTTACCCAGACCAAGTTTGATCATCCTGTAGATCCTGTTGGCATGTGTCTGGGGATCTTCCAGACTGAAGCCAGAAGACAGCAGTGCAGTTTCGTAAAGCAAGATGACCAGATCCTTCACAGACTTGTCGTTCTTATCAGCCTCTGCCTTTTGCCTTAAGGTCTCAATAATGGAATGGTCAGGGTTTATCTCCAGGTGTTTCTTTGCTGCCATGTAACCCATTGTTGAGTTGTCTCTTAGGGCTTGAGCTTTCATGATTCTCTCCATGTTTGCTGTCCAGCCATATGTGCTTGTGACAATACAGCATGGAGACGTCACCAATCGGTTTGACACAACCACCTGTAATCAAGAAGTGATGACTAGGAGCCTAGAAAGATTAAACCCTAAACTTTCATTGTCAAATGAAATCTGAAGAACCCAAACAATAGATCGGAAATACTATTATCAAATAGAACTTAAATGTTGCATTAGGTATCCAAAGAGCACAGGCTATAATTAATTTCGTTTTACGTACACCACCTTCCCCCCCCCCCCCCCCCCCCGTCTCGCTTGGTCACCCAGGTTGCAGGTGCAGTGGTGTGATCTTGGCTCACTGCAACCTCTGCCTCTCAGGTTCAGGAGATTCTCCTGCCTCAGCCTCCGGGTGCCCGCCACCAAGTCTGGCTAATTTTTTTGTATTTTTGGTAGAGACAGGGTTTCACTGTGTTAGCCAGGATGGTCTCCATCTCCTGACCTTGTGATCCACTGCCTCAGCCTCCCAAAGTGCTGGGATTACACACGTGAGCCACCACACCCAACCATACACGACACAGTTTTCTATTTTAAGTTGAAAACAAGAGAAAATGGGTCATGTATGACTAAGCTTGAAAGCACCTTAGAGGTATCAATGATCAGGAAATGCTGTATTCACATACCTTTTCAACTTTTTTCTCCAGTATGTCTTTCATGATTTTGCAGAGGTTCTCAAACTTTGTTTTTTTCTCTTCCTGTTTCTTTTTTTCTTCTTCATCCTCTGGAAGTTCCAAGCCCTCTTTGGTGACTGACACTAATGTCTTCCCCTCAAATTCCTTTAGCTGTTGGACACAGTACTCATCAATGGGCTCAATCATATAGATCACTTCTAAGCCATGTTTCCGAAGACGTTCCACAAAGGCTGAGTTAGCTACCTGGTCCTTGGTCTCACCTGAGGTATTACAAAGTTACTTTTAGACCTTTTAACAGTAAGAATGGCTTCATCTACTTCTAACTTTTGCTAGCCAGATACCTAGGCAGAACCTAAGACAGATAATGATCTAGTTCATGTTAATTATCTTGCCTAGATCAACTCCAGTTATAACAGTGCTACCTGAGTAGAACACACACCCACAGAGCCTACAAGGTTATAAGAACAACGTATATGACTGTAACATAGCGTCCCCCTACCTGTGATATAATAGATATGTTTCTGGTTTTCCTTCATTCTGGTGCAGTAATCCTTGAGAGAAACCATCTCATCGCCAGAAGCAGATGTGTAGTACCTTAACAGCTCTGAAAGCTTCTTCCGATTTTGTGAGTCTTCATGTATTCCAAGCTAAAACAAAGTATGCTCTTTACTAAAGACTTTCTGAATTCAAAAAAAAAACCTAAAAAGAGGCCAGTTGGAAAACTACCAATGGTCAAATGTTTACACCAACCTTTATGTTTTTAGAGAACTGCTCATAGAACTTCTTGTAGTTCTCTTTATCTTCCGCCAGTTCAGTAAAGAGTTCTAAGCATTTTTTGACCAAATTCTTCCTGATAACTTTCAAAATTTTGCTTTGCTGCAACATCTCACGGGATATATTTAGAGGGAGATCCTCCGAGTCTACCACCCCTCTAATGAAGTCTGAAAAAAATATAAAAACCAAATGCACTGAGTCATTCCAATGACAAAACTGGTACTATGTAAACCCCCAAAAGCAATGATAAGAACCTGGAGATGATAGGAGGTTATTTTTGAGACAGTGTCTCACTCTGTTGCCCAGGCTGGAAGGCAGTTGCGCAATCTCCGCTCACAGCAACCTCTGCCTCCTAGGGGGGTTTTTCAAGCTATTTTCATGCCTCAGCCTGCTACCACATCGGACTAATTTTTCTAATTTTAGGAGAGATGGAGTTTCACCATGTTGGCCAGGCTGGTCTTGAACTCCTGACCTCAAGTGATCCGCACACCCCGGGCTCCCAAACTGCTATAGGATTACAGGTGTTAGCCACCATGCCCAACCAGAAGTATTTCTTTAATCAGTGAGAGTGATTATTTTTCCTATCTATACTTACTCAGATATTCAGGGATTAGCTCCTCACAGTTATCCATGATGAAAACTCTGCGTACATACAATTTGATGTTGTTCTTTTTCTTTCTGTTTTCAAACAGGTCAAAAGGAGCACGTCGTGGGACAAATAGAAGGGCTCTGAATTCCAACTGTCCTTCAACTGAAAAATGCTGTAATAGAACAGACACACTAAGTACCAATGAACGATGCATTATAGCAGATATCTGGGGTGGTGGGATGATAATCTAAGGACAAGCTTGAAGCAGCCATCAGTCCCTCACTCACCTTCACTGCCAAGTGATCTTCCCAGTCATTGGTCAAGCTCTTGTAGAATTCTCCGTACTCCTCATTAGTAATATCGTCGGGATTTCTGGTCCAGATGGGCTTTGTTTTGTTGAGTTCTTCTTGATCGATGTACTTCTCCTTAATCTTCTTTTTCTTCTTCTTGTCACCATCCTTCTTTTCTTCTTCTTCCTCATCAGAACCAACATCTTCAATTTCAGGTTTGTCTTCGGACTCTTTCTCTTCTTTTTCTTTTTCTTCTTCTTTGTCTTCTTTTTCTTCAGCCTCATCATCGCTGACTTCTTTATCACGTTCCTTCTCCACCTTCAAAAGACATGAAATCACATCACTGCTGCACTCTAGAACTAAGTCATAGCGCTGCCCCTCTATTTTCAACCTAAGGCCAAAGCCTAAATTAGCGAGGTTGAGAAGCAGTCAGGCAGCTTCTCATCAATATTTGATATACCAACTTAATATTAATAACCCCAGGGACCTTCAAAGAGTTAGTAGAGCTTAGGTTCCCCAGGCTTCAGACTAGGTCAACCCACCTAGGAACTAAGGATGTGTAGTACAGTCACCCCAGTCACCTAGACAGTAATTCACTCTGCAATTATGTAGAAACTTACAAAAAGAGTAATGGGATATCCAATAAATTGAGAATGTTTCTTCACAATCTCTTTTATTCTTCGTTCCTCCAAGTACTCAGTTTGGTCTTCTTTCAGGTGTAGGATAACCTTTGTTCCACGACCCATAGGTTCACCTGCAAGAGAAATAAGGAAAATTTACTCAATAATACATTGAATTTAGTGCTCAACGCCATGCTTAACCCTTATAACGTGTCTATGAAACGAGGTTTGCCCTTACTACAGATGCAAAGGCTCCCACAGCAGATCTAAGTGCCTTGCCCCAAAAAAGTAATCACCAAGTCATGCCATTACACACTAATTCAGAGCTCTAGCTTGTTCCTGATCCTTGGGTAAACACACATTTCTGTGAACTTCGCCGCATCCCCAGGGGTCCAAGGGTTGCAACACCCCACCATTCTGCCACTGACTTAACCAGTTGAGTGTTCAGGTACCTACCTGTGTCTGTCCTCACTGTAAATGATCCCCCTGCTGAGGACTCCCAGGCGTACTGCTCATCATCGTTATGTTTGGTGATCACAGTTACTTTCTCAGCAACCAAATAAGCAGAATAAAAACCAACACCGAACTGGCCAATCATGGAGATATCTGCACCAGCCTGCAAAGCTTCCATGAACGCTTTGGTCCCAGACTTGGCGATAGTACCAAGGTTATTGATCAAGTCAGCCTTGGTCATCCCAATTCCAGTATCCACGATAATGAGGGTTCGATCTTGTTTATTTGGTATCAGGTTAATATGCAGCTCTTTCCCAGAGTCTAATTTACTGGGATCCGTCAAGCTCTCATACCGGATTTTGTCCAATGCCTATTAACAAAAAATATTAATTAAGCATACAGCCCCCAAGAAGTTCATATTAAAACCAAAATCCTATTCTGGGTTAATAAACGACTTACATCTGATGAATTTGAAATTAGCTCTCTCAGAAAGATCTCTTTGTTCGAATAGAAAGTATTGATAATCAATGACATCAACTGGGCAATTTCTGCCTGAAAGGCGAACGTCTCAACCTCCTCCTCCTCCATCGGTTGGTCCTGGGTCTGGGTCTCCTCAGGCATCTGGAACGACACCGCGCCGGTTTAAAACCTTGCAGGACGTCTACAGCGGCAACACGAGATTCCATCGCGTCCTCCCAATATTTTTAAAGCCGGATTGCAGATTTGCGAAGTTTAAGTAAACCGAAAATAGAAGGGCGGCTGACAAAGGATGACCTCATTTCGGAGCGCGGTAACTACCACGAGCGTGTGCGCGCTTCCGGGAGGCCGCTGCAGGCCCGGCCCAGTCCCGCGCCGCGGTCCCCAACCGACACCCCGTGTGCCCTCCCGCGCGCGCTGCGGCGGGCCGTGGCTCCGCCAGGGCGGCCTCCTCCGCCTGCGCCCCCAGCTGGGCCGGCCGGGGGGCCCCCAGCCACAGGGCCGCTCTGCTCGCGTGCGGCGCCAGCTCCGGGGCTGCTGCGGAGCCTCAGGGAGCAGCCGCCCAGCCCATTCCTGATGCGGCGTGCGGAGACAGCAGCGGGCCCATGGCCTCCGGAACAGGGAGCGCGGCCTCCCGGGAGCGCGGCCCTGGCGGGTTCCGGGCTCCCGTTCGGCCCCCGCAGCCTCCGCTCCGCGCCAGCCGCCCCCAGCCCCCCATCCACCTCCACAGGCCCCCACAACCGCCCCTCACACCTTGGCTAAGAAGCTGCAAACGTTCCGCAGCAAAGCAGCACCAAGACGCTGAAGCAACTGACGCGCCGCCCCCGCGCCTGCCTTATATAGCGACGGGCCCGCCCAGCGCGCGGCGCTTTTTCCAGAAGCCTCCCGAACCTTCCGGAAGAACCCTCCCCAACCGCCGCCGCGGCCGCGCGCCTGCGCCTGCGCCCTCGCCCTGGCCCGCCCCTCCCGCTGGCGCGCGCAGGCCCCGCTCGTGGCCCAGCCCGGGAAACCTTCCCTCAATCGCCGCCCCGGCCCTCTCGCACGCCCCCGCGCCGACCTCAATGCGCCTGCGCGGCCTGGAATTCTCGGGAAGGTCCGGGCGCCTTCTGGGGCCGCCCGCGCCCTCCGCCCTGCACTCCCACCTGCCGAGCGCGGCGGAGGGCACGCCCGGGCGTGGGGGCCTTGGAAGTGAGGTGTAATTGGTCACCCGGGCTGAGCAGAATGCGGGGCCGGGACGGGAGGCGCGCCCGGGAGACTACCGGAGCCTCCCGTCGTCCTGATGGGCGGCGCGCCCGCTGCCAAAAAACCCAGCCGCAGGCGGCGCCGGGATCGCGGGGCTCTGCTCCCTGGGGGCCGTTGGGCTGTTGGCCTCCAGCTGCTGCTCGCACGCTCGGGGAGTCTCCAGACCCACCGCTGGCTCAGGAGCGCTCCCTACTTTTAGGTTCCCCGGAAGCCATGTCCTTCACACTTCAGGGTCGCTTAGCTTGGGAATCGGGCCCTTGGTGAATAAATTCATGCTTACCCAGCTACACCTGGCATGATTTTTAAAAGCCCATCGTTTTGCCGATCGATTTGAGGTCTCCAAATTAAGTATCTTAACACTCGGCACTTTGGTGATTAACCTGCCCTAAAAGACAGGTTTGGTGTGTTTTTGTTTTTGGACAGGCTCTCGCTCTGTCGCCCAGGCTGGGGTGCTGTGGCACAATCTCGGTTCACTGCAGCTTCCACCTCCCGGGCTCAGGTGATCCTCCCACCTCAGCCTTCCGAGCAGCTGGGACGAGCGCGGGCAGAGGACCACAGGCGCGGACACCACAGCCGGCTAGTTTTTGTATTTATTTTTATAGTCGGGGTTTCACCATGTTGCTCAGGCTTGAAGAGCCCGTTTCTACATGAGAATTTCCGGATATTTTGGTCAAGGCCAGCTGTGAGAACCTTGGAGGTGTTGGGGTTCCTTGGACCTGGATCCCACGCCTGGTCCATGTCCTCTTCTTCTCTGGCGCCTCCCATGATTGGGCCTCCTCCTGCCTAGACTCATAGCCAGGTCCTGGGAATAATCTGGAAGCTCCTTACCGTGTAAACAAACGACGGAACTACCTCCGCTTCCTGGTCTCTAGGGAAAACCAACTTGCTCAGGAGCAGGGGTTTTCAGACTGCGGCCTGGGACCCTTTAAGAGTGTGAAATCAACATAAGCGTCTTGCCTGGCACTACAAAGCGGGAGAAGTGGATGGAAAGTAGCAGCCACGTGGCGCGGGCCCCAGCGGTGGTTACTGGGTGTGTGCCGGCTCCTATGAGAGCTGTTCCGCAGCCTGGGGGGGCGCCCCCAGCCCAGGCCTTCCCTACACTGCAGCGGCCACTGGCGGGGAGCAGGTCGCTGAAGGGGCGCAAGGTCTGCCCTGGCGAGTGCCTCCTCCGCCTGTTTCCTTCCTGTCACCACCAGCCACCGGCCCCCACTCTCCTCACTTGTAAGAACTTTTCATACCGCAGTTTCTGGCATTGCCCAGGGGGTTTGAGATTTCTTATAGAAGAGCCATCTCGGGCCCTAGCTCTGACATTCTGTCTTTTGTTTCTGGGACCTTCATTTTTCCCCATTTCTCCAGTGAACCTGCCCCAAAGCCCCTCCCTGGGTCTGGGCATCACTGGGAACCACTGTTTCCCGTCAGGCCCCACCTTTAATGTCCCTCCTTCCTTCCACAACTTCCTGTCTTTCCAGCTCTCCCGCCTCAGTTAATAAACAGGACATTTTTGTCCTGTCTCCGGGTGACATTCCACAGTTACACACCAGTTGAGATCTCTGTCATGGCTTCTACCATCAATTTGCGAGCCCCTGGCTGTTCCTTCTCTCTTCTCAGACTCATGCCCCTCTCCCTGGCAAATCACGGAGCTCCTGGAGGTGGGTCCTTGCCCCTAGGAAATCTTGTCTAGCACTCTCACTAATAGAACTTGTGTGTAGATGACTCACGGAAGAGCCGGGCGAGGACTCAGCTCCAGACCTGGATGCTGAGCCTCATGAGCTTCTCCCACCTCTCCAGCCCTCTTTGAGGGTTCGTTAGTCAGGTGACTGTCCCACCACCTTAAAGAATCCCAGCCTTCCCCATAAGGGATCTGGCACTGAGTCCTGCCACTTGTGCCTCCTAAGTACCTCTTGAACCCAGCCACTTCCCTCCACCTTCATCTCCCACTTCCACACAACCGGGAACTCACCTGGAAGGCCTCCATAACCACCTAACTGCTCGCTGCATCTGGTCTGGTCTGTCTCCAACCTGTAGCCAGGGTGAGCTTTGAGAACACAGACCTGGCCCTATCTATTCCCTCCTCCCCACCCTCCGCAAATCCTAGCTGACTTCCCATCCTTCTAGGAAGAGAACAGAGCTCTTTAGGCCTGTGAGGCCCTGCAGGTCGCTGCTGCCTACCCATACAGCCCCAGTTCCCACTGTGCTGCTATTTCTGTGTCTGGCATTCTCCGCATGACTCGCCCCCACAAGGCTGTGCAAATGCTGTTCCCTCTGCCTGGAAGAGCATTCCCTCTGTTCTCTAATTAATTTCTAATGGACCTTCTGCTCACACATTTTCTTAGGAACCCCCACCTACCTCCCACCAGGCCAGAGGTCCTGTCATGGAGAGGTTCTCAGAATGTGGTGCCCTCTCCTTCAGAGTGCAGACCCCATGTGCTTCTCCGTTCCTCTAGCCTCCAACCCCAAGTTCTTCCACTCCTGCTTCGCCTCCTTTTCTGTCCAGTCTCCTCCTCTTCCTTACTCAACATGTTTCTTTTCTTTTCTTTTTTTTTGAGACGGAGTCTCGCTCTGTCGCCCAGGCTGGGGTGCAGTGGTGCGATCTCAGCTCATCGCAAGCTCCGCCTCCCGGGTTCACGCCATTCTCCTACCTCAGCCTCCCTCGTAGCTGGGGCTACAGGCACCCGCCACCACGCCCGGCTAATTTTTTGTATTTTTAGTAGAGAGGGGGGTTTCACCGTGTTAGCCAGGATGGTCTTGATCTCCTGCCCTCGTGATCTGCCCGCCTCGACCTCCCAAAGTGCTGGGATTACAAGTGCTGGGATTACAGGTGTGAGCCACCACGCCTGGCCTCAACAACATATTTCTAATAGATGACCAAGCCCTGCAGATTTAGCATCCTAAATATTTGTTGACCTCATCCCACAGTGATGTTGCTGTTAGGGCAGTCTGACCATTTTCCTTCTCCATTTGAAACCTTTCAGTGCCCCTCAGTAAAGCTGGAGCATGGATTCTGGATCCAGGTGGCCTGGATTCAGATCTTAGTTCAGCCACTGCCTGTGTGACTCAGGGCAAGTCACTTACCCTTTCTATGCATCCATTTCAGTATCTGTAGCATGGACATGAACATGTCTTCTTCTTAGAGTGGTTATGAAGCTTAAATGAGCTGCTTCTGGGTTGGAAATGGCTCAGGTGATAGCCTACCCCATAGCAATTTATGCCCCCTTACATGCTTACCAGGCAGCAGGCTAGCTACTTTGCATGTGGTTTCTTAATCCTCTCAACTCTGAAGTAGGTGGCTTTGGTCCCACTGTACAGATAAGAACACTGAGGCTCAGGAGAGGTAAGTCCTTTACTCAGGGTCACCCAGAGCAAAGGCCTCCAGGGCAGTTACACCCAGGTCTGGTGTGATTTTTTTTTTTTTTAATCCTGATACACAGTCTCAGCCAGGTGCAGTGGCCCACACCTGTAATCCCAGCACTTTGGGAGGCTGAGGCAGGCCAACCACTCGAGATCAGAAGTTTGAGACCAGCCTGGCCAACAAGGTGAGACCCCATCTCTATGAAAAATACAAAAAAATTTAGCTGGGTGTGGCAGCACACACCTGTAGTCCCAGCTACTCGGGAGGCTGAGGCAGGACAATTGCTTGAACTCAGGAGGCAGAGGCTGCAGAGAGCCAAGATTGTGCCACTGCGCTCCAGCAGGGGCAACAGAGCAAGACTGTCTCAAAAAAAAAAAAAAAAAAAAAAGACACAGTCTCACTGTGCTGCCCAGGCTGGAGCACAGTGGCACAAACATGGTTCACTACAGCCTCAACCTCCTGGGCTCAGGTGATCCTTCTGCCTCAGCCTCCTGAGGAGTTCTCGACCACAGGCATGTGCCACCACACCCAGCTAAATTTTATTTTATTTTATTTATTTATTTATTTATTTTTTGAGACGGAGTCTCGCTCTGTCGCTCAGGCTGGAGTGCAGTGGCCGGATCTCAGCTCACTGCAAGCTCTGCCTCCCAGGTTCGTGCCATTCTCCTGCCTCAGCCTCCCGAGTAGCTGGGACTACAGGCGCCCGCCACCTCGCTCGGCTAGTTTTTTTTTGTATTTTTTAGTAGAGACGGAGTTTCACCGTGTTAGCCAGGATGGTCTCGATCTCCTGACCTCGTGATCCGCCCGTCTCAGCCTCCCAAAGTGCTGGGATTACAGGCTTGAGCCACCGCGCCCAGCTTAAATTTTATTTTTTTTTGTAGAGATGAGGTCTTGCCATATTACCCGGGCTGGTCTTGAACTCCTGGACTCAAGCAGTCCTCCCACTGTGGCGTCCCAAAGTGCTGGGATTACAGGTGTGAGCCACCACAACTGCCCTTGGCTCATACATTTTGATACATTGTTTTTTTTCATTTTCATTCAGTTCAAAATATTTTTAAAATTTGCTTTTCTTATTTCTTGACTCATGGGTTATTTATAAATGTTTTAGTTAGTTTTCAAATAGTTGGAGGTTTTTTCAGTTTTTTTTTTTTGTTATTGTTTTTTTGTTTTTTTTTTTTTGAGACAGTCCCACTCTGTTGCCCAGGCTGGAGTGCAGTGGCATGCTCTTGGCTCACTGCAACCTCCGCCTCCAGGGTTCAAGCAATTCTCATGCCTCAGTCTCCCAAGTAGCTGGGATTACAGGCGTGCGTCACCACACCTGGCTAACTTATTTGTATTTTTAGTAGAGATGGGCTTTCACCATGTTCGCCAGGCTGGTCTCAAACTCCTGGCCTCAAGTGATCTGCCCGCCTCGGCCTTGCCAAATACCGGAATTACAGGAGTGAACCACCACGGTATTACTAATTTCTAACATTTAATTCCACTGTGGTCAGAGAACATACTTTGCATGATTCGAATGCTTTTAAATTTACTGAGCCTTGTTTAATGGTCCAGAATATGGTCTACCTTGGTTAAATGTTCTTTTTGAAAAATCATTATGCCGAGAGAAAGATGCCAGTCATTTACATAAAATTTTAGAAAATGCAAACTAATCTATAGTGACAAAAAGCAGATCACTGGTTGCCTGTAGGAGGTGGGGCAGACAGGGGCAGGAGGGGAGGATCACAGGGACCTGAGGAAACTTTTGGATGATGAATCTTCATTATCTTGATCGTAGTGATTTCCTAGGTATATACATAAGTTGAAATACATCAAATTGTACTTCAAACATGTGCAGTTTATTGTCGTTTTTATTGAGACAGGGTCTGTTACTCATCCTGGAGTGCAGTGGCAAAATCTTGTCTCACTGTGACCTCTGCTTCCCCAGTTCAAGTAACTCTCATGCTTCAGCCAGCTGAGTAGCTGGGACACGTGCACCACCATGCCCAGCTAATTTTTGCTTTTTAGTAGAGACATGGTTTCACCAAGTTGCCCAAGCTGGTCTTGAACTCCAGGCCTCATGTGATCCACCTGCCTCGGCCTCCCAAAGTGCCAGGATTACAGGCATGAGCCGCTGTGCCCAGCCAACAGTTGTTTTTAAATAATCGATGTTTAGCAAACCTTGTAGAAAGTTGAAGAAATGTTCAGGATCAAGCTATAGTTATATAGGAAAAGTAAGTGGTTCATACTTAGGAAAGAAAAACTGTAAATCACTGTAGTGTGGAAAAAGTAAATTTAAATATATATATATACTTTAAAAAAAAGGCCGGGTGCAGAGGCTCACGCTTGTAATCCCAGCACTTTGGGAGGCCAAAGTGGGCAGATCACAAGGTCAAGAGATCAAGACCATCCTGGCCAACATAGTGAAATGCCGTGTTGGCCAGGCGCGGTGGCTCAAGCCTGTAATCCCAGCACTTTGGGAGGCCGAGACGGGTGGATCACGAGGTCAGGAGATCGAGACCATCCTGGCTAATACGGTGAAACCCCGTCTCTACTAAAAAATACAAAAAAACTAGCCGGGCGACGAGGCGGGCGCCTGTAGTCCCAGCTACTCGGGAGGCTGAGGCAGGAGAATGGCGTGAACCCGGGAGGCGGAGCTTGCAGTGAGCTGGGATCCGGCCACTGCACTCCAGCCTGGGCGGCAGAGCGAGACTCCGTCTCAAAAAAAAAAAAAAAAAAAAAAAAGAAATGCCGTCTCTACTAAAAATACAAAAATTAGCCGCGCGTGGTGGCATGTGCCTGTAATCTCAGCTACTCGGGAGGCTGAGGCAGGAGAATCGCTTAAACCTGAGAGCATGCCACTGCACTCCAGCCTGGTGACACAGCAAGACTCCGTCTCAAAAAAAAAAAAAAAAAATTCAATCATTTCTTGGAGACACAGTTTCCAAGAAAGATGGCATCAGTTAAAGCACAGGTCTGGAGCCAGATTGTGAATTCCGATGCTGCCACTCACTGGCTATGTGACTCTGAGCAAGCTTCTCAGCCTCTCTGTGCTTCAGTCTAAATATCTCTACAATAGGGGTGTGACCATAGAAGGGATGTGAAAGGGCCGGGTGCGGTGGCTCACGCCTGTAATCCCAGCACTTTGGGAGACCGAGGCGAGCGGATCACCTGAGGTCAGGAGTTAGAGACCAGCCTGGCCAACGTGGTGAAACCCCATCTCTACTAAAAACACAAAGAATTATCCAGGCATGGTGGCGGGCGCCTGTAATCCCAGCTACTCAGGAGGCTGAGGCAGGAGAATCACTTGAACCTGAGGGGAGGAGGTTGCAGTGAGCCGAGATTGTGCCACAGCACCCCAGACTAAGAGACAGAGCACGACTCTGTCTCAAAAAAGAAAAAAGAAGGGATGTGGGGGGATCCTGGGAGTAGGTGCTGGCCATTTATGTTTCAGAGGTGACCCTAAAGTGGATTTCCACAGAGCAAACCAATTTTTCCATTGAGTAACTATAAAATCAGGATACTGGCCGGGCGCGGTGGCTCAAGCCTGTAATCCCAGCACTTTGGGAGGCCGAGACGGGCGGATCACGAGGTCAGGAGATCGAGACCATCCTGGCTAACATGGTGAAACCCCGTCTCTACTAAAAATACAAAAAACTAGCCGGGCGAAGTGGCGGGCGCCTGTAGTCCTAGCTACTCGGGAGGCTGAGGCAGGAGAATGGCATAAACCCGGGAAGCGGAGCTTGCAGTGAGCTGAGATCCGGCCACTGCACTCCAGCCTGGGCGACAGAGCGCCAGACTCCGTCTCAAATAAAATAAAATAAAATAAAAAATAAAATAAAATAAAATAAAATAAAAATACTTCAGTACCAAAACTTCACCAAGTGAGTTTTAACCCATCTTTCAAAGGCCAGCTTGGGGTTGGTCACTTCTTGAATTCACCACACGCTGCCGCTGGGAAATCGGCAAACTCTCCTTCCCCTCCCCTCCCACTGTTGGCAGCACTGAGTGTGGCTAAAAAAATATGTCTGGCCACGTTGATAAGCCAGAAATGGAGTCTTACTGCTCATTATTTGTCTGTTCACCATTCATTTCATATCTGTTTACCAAAAGCCTGTGTCCAGGCCCTGGGTCAAAGTGGGAGCAAAATTGGGTCCTCACCATTGTGGCGGAGGCAGACATAAAGCCCCCACCACCTAAATATGTGGACTCAGAAACTCTTGAAGAGCGCTGGGATGGTGAGGGGCACCCCAAGCACTGAGGAGGGCAGGTGCTGGCTGTGAGGAAGGAGTGTGGGGAAGGGCATGCAGGAGAGGGAGGGGTCAGAGTTTGCAAGAGCCCTGAGGGTCTGCGGTGAAATCTGGAAGGAATACTAGGAGTTAGCCAGGGAACAGTGAGAAGGCAAGAATTAAAAAGAAAATGGAGGCTTGAAAATTCCTTCAGTGCAGTGGGTGGGGGGACACAGAGCCCCTTTTGGGGCAGGGGTTGGCTACTGGAGCTGAAGTCAGAGGTAGGCAGGGGCCAAGGGACTGGAAACGTGGCCTGGAAACCATAGGAGGCGTTGTGGCGTCTTCCCAGGAGCTGCAGTCTGACCCACACACACTCTGACCGTGGAGTGGAGGAAGCACACTTCCAGTGAGACCTGAGGAGGACCTGTCCCCGAAGAGTTGGTGGGCAGAGCAGGGGCAAACTTGGGAGAGGTCAGGGGAGTAAGTTAATGGGGTGAAGCACAGGAACCCCAGAGGTTCCCGGGTGGATGAGGCTGTGCTCACCAGGGGAACACAGGGCTCAGGCAGGTGGTGGCAGGTGACCCTTGCCAGTGGTTCAGTGTCACCTTTGTTGGACCACAATGTCTGTGGCACATCCCCGTGGATGGGCCTCCAGTGAACAGGATGCTGGGAACATGAGCAGGAATGTGGTAGAAGGGATGTATTGGGAAGGAAGGGAATGAGACAGGCATGGATGGGCACGAAGACGGTTCCCAGGATGACAGTCTCAGTAGGGCCAGAAAGCCTGGGCTCTCAGAGGAAGAGAGGCCTGGGGGACAGGAGGCTGTGCCTGTGAGGGGGTCCAGTCCTGGGGGTGCTTGGGTGTGGGAGCACCTGTGGGAGAGGGGTGGCAGGACTCTTTCTTCCCTATCACCCCTCACCTGCAGGCCTCCCTAGCCTCCCTCCTGCGGAAGCCTCAGTCTGTATCCCCTGGCACCTGCTCTGAGTCAGGCAGGGGATGGGTGCGCGTAAGCCCCTCTGGGTAAAGCACAAAGAACTGACAAAGCAGAGGCAGCTCCCTCAGGAGCTTATGTTCTAGTCGGGGAGGGACAGGCCAGAAACATGCCAACAAGCGGGATGCCTTCGGGCATGCTCCTGTCTCCTAGCAGAACCAGGGGTCCTGGACACAAATTTGAACTCCTTCCCCAAAGTACTGCCATTTTCCTGTGAACTCACCTTCAGATCTTCTGAGTCATCTTTGACTCATCCCTTGTCTTCAGCCCCCACATTCTGACAGCTGCCAAATCTGGTGGATTTTTCCTTTAAAACGTTCTTTCTCTCTGTGATTAGGGTCCTGCCCTGATCCAGGCCCTCAGGGCCCCAAACCATTTCCACTTCCAGCTGGCTCTTGCTGGGTTTGTCTGTTCTACATTCCCGTTTTCATCTGCCCACTTCCCAGTGCAGACCTCCAGGCTCCCAGGACACTGAGCCTGTAGTCCCTCTCTTGGTATTCAGACCCCAGAGCCTGGCTGACCCTGCCTCTGCCTGCTCACTGCTGGCACATCAACACACACCTTCCTTGGGAGGCCCCCTCCTGTGCCCATCTCCATGCCTGACCTTGGTGCTCTCAGACCTGGAATGCCGGGCACCCACGTGTCACCAAGGCACCTCCAGCCCTGCCCACAACCCAGCTGAGTTCCCTGAGGCAGCCTAATGGGGCACCATGGTCAGCCCTGACCAGGGGTCCTGGTGATTTAAGAATATGGCAGAGAAATAGATACTGAGAGAGGCAAACAGAACACGAAAGGGGGGTGAGGGTGGGGGGTGCACCAAGAATATGCAGCTGCATTGTTTTCTGGTTTTGTTTCAGCCTCTTCTCCTCTGAGTTCACAGCAGCTCCATTCTCTCGCCCTTCCCTCCAGCCTCCAGGGGCAGCAGATCCTGTTAAGTGTACTCAGGGCCCCTCAGATTCAACATTACAGCACTACCTTTCATTCACCCAGATTACTGCAGCAGCCCAAGGGTCTACGTTCTGCCCGTGATCATCTCTCCATGCTGGGTTGTTCTCCAAATGCACCTGGAATCTCTTGCGATGCCCTTCTCCAGGCAAACACGTGTCTGCCGAGCTTGGCTGGGAAATCACCTCCTCTGGCCAAATTCACTCTGGGTGCCTCCTCCACAGCTCTTAGCCCCTGCTGTGAATTGAAATTAGACTCTGTCTTTCTCATCTCAAGACCTGGCACATTGGCCGGGCGCGGTGGCTCAAGCCTGTAATCCCAGCACTTTGGGAGGCCGAGACGGGCGGATCACGAGGTGAGGAGATCGAGACCCTCCTGGCTAACACGGTGAAACCCCGTCTCTACTAAAAATACAAAAAAAATTAGCCGGGCGAGGTGGTGGGCGCCTGTGGTCCCAGCCACTCGGGAGGCTGAGGCAGGAGAATGGCGTGAACCCAGGAGGCAGAGGTTGCGGTGAGCTGAGATCCGGCCACTGCACTCTAGCCTGGGCGACAGAGCAAGACTCCGTCTCAAAAAAAAAAAAAAAAAAAAAAAAGACCTGGCACATGGTACACAGCCATCTATGTGTGCTGAATGGATAACTGAATTGCTTTCCAGCGGGACCAAATGGGAACCCTTCGCCGAAAGGCTGTGATTAACCTTTGGCGCCACCTACTGGCCAGCTAATTGGTTGTATATGGGGCCTCCAGTTGGAAATAACTTTGAGGTTTGGGAATTTCATTTTTTCTTTATTCCCTGTGAATGGGAGAATCAGGAAAGTGAGAATTATGTGACCTCCAGTCTAGATCACCATCATTAATGTTTCACCCTGAAAAGTTCATGGCAAAGCTTCTAGCCTTTCATGGAGTAGGAATGAAACTGTCTGTGTAAGAGAAGAAAGCAATTTTTTTTTTTTTTGAGACAGAGTCTGGCTCTGTCGCCCAGGCTGGAGTGCAGTGGTGCCATCTCGGCTCAGGGCAACCTCTGCCTCCTGGGTTCAAGTGATTCTCTGCCTCAGCCTCCTGAATAGCTGGGATTACAGGTGCCCACCACCACGCTCTGCTAATTTTGTATTTTTAGTAGAGACGGGTTTCTCCATGTTGGCCAGGCTGGTCTCGAACTCCTAATCTCAGGTAATCCGCCTGCCTCAGCCTCCCAAAGTGCTGGGATTACAAGTATGAGCCACCGCGCCCAACAAAAGCAATTTTTTTTTAAAAAAGGGAAGAATGAAGGGTTGAAAAAAAAAGCAAAATTTGAAGCAAGCAGAGTCTTAAGATAGAGAGAGCCAGGGATTGTGGACAACCCTCCCTGCTCCTCCCTAAAACCTCCCAGGATTGCCCTTGCAACTACAGGTGGTGGGCACAGACCGGGGGTGGGTGCAGGCCGGCTCTCCCCTCCACTGCTGCTCCTGTTCTGGTCTTCGCCAATGCAAGAGCAGAGGCCTTGGTGAGTCCCACCCAAGGGCAACCTCTGGTTCAGCCAGTGGAAGAACAGGCCTAGCTGGTCCATCCCGTGCCCAGAGGGCTTGTTTATCCTCAGATATCTCTCGAGGTGGGGTGGGTTAAAGCTGAAACTAGAGGAGGAATGAGCAGATGTGATGTTCCTGCCTGGTAGGGGAGCTGATAGTTCCTTTGTCTATGCTGAGCCAGGGGTCATCTGGCTGTCAGGAATTGCCCGTGTGGCCAATGGACCAGGTAGTAGGTACCCTGATCAGGCTACCTTGTCACGTATGGGTTGTGAGTTTCGGTGCAGACTTCCTTATAGACTTGGGCTGGGCCTATGGGTCCTCTATAACCTGGTCCTGTCAGCTTCTGCCCTCATCTCCAAACCCTGCAATAAAAGGCCCTCCCACCCCAGCACGCTGCTAGTTCACACCTCTGCCCAGCACCCTGCTAGTTCACACCTCTGCCCAGCACCCTGCTAGTTCACACCTCTGCCCAGCACCCTGCTAGTTCACACCTCTGCCCAGCACCCTGCTAGTTCACACGTCTGCTCTCATGCTGTTCCTCTTCCAGATCAACATTATCCCTTCCAAATGCCTTCTCTCCCTGCCACCTCCAGGGAGAGGGAATGCTGGCTTCTTTGCTCCTCCTTTACTGACCTAGGGGCAAGTCTCTTCCTTTTAAGCCTTGGGTTTTTTTTTTTTTTTGAGACAGGGTCTCCCTCTGTCTCCCAGGCTGGAGTGCAGTGT
Source organism: Piliocolobus tephrosceles (assembly GCF_002776525.5). Taxonomy (NCBI): domain Eukaryota; kingdom Metazoa; phylum Chordata; class Mammalia; order Primates; family Cercopithecidae; genus Piliocolobus; species Piliocolobus tephrosceles. The sequence goes on along the minus strand of NC_045439.1, from coordinate 4,457,428 downwards.
CCCGATCTCAGCTCACTGCAAGCTCTGCCTCCCAGGTTCAAGTGATTCTCCTGCCTCAGCCTCCCAAGTAGCTGGTACTACAGGCGTCTGCCACCATGCCTGGCTAATTTTTGTATTTTTAGTAGAGACAGGGTTTTACCATTTGGCCAGGCTGGTCTTGAACTCCTGACCTTGTGATCCACCTGCTTTGGCCTCCCAAAGTGCTGGGAATACAGACGTGAGCCACCGTGCCCGTCCTTTTTTTTTTTTTCTTCTTTTGAGACAAAAAAAGTGCAGTGGTGTGATCTCAGTTCACCACAACCTCCGACTCCCTGGTTTAAGCGATTCTCCTGCCTCAGCCTCCAGAGTAGCTGGGATTATAGGCATGTGCCACCACACCTGGCTACTTTTTGTATTTTCACTAGAGATGGAGTTTCACCATGTTAGCCAGGATGGTCTCAATCTCCTGACCTCATGATCTGCCCACCTTGGCCTCCCAAAGTGCTCTGTTGCCCAGGCTGGAGTGCAATGGCACGATCTTGGCTCACTGCAACCTCCGCCTTTTGGGTTCAAGTGATACAGTCCTTGAGCCGCTGCACCTGGCCAAGCCTCAGTTTTGTTGTCTGTAAAATGAGGAGTAGGGATGGGACAGTTGGACCAGGTTCCACTTCTGTCTTAATGTAGTTCTAAATTCTTTCACTAGAGGACAGAACAGCTAGAGTAGAAGTGGATTATTTTTTTATTATTTTTTTTTTTTGAGGCAGGGTCTTGCTCTGTCGCCCGGACTGGAGTGCAGTGGCCAGATCTCAGCTCACTGCAAGCTCCGCCTCCTGGGTTTAGGCCATTCTCCTGACTCAGCCTCCCGAGTAGCTGAGACTACAGGCGCCCGCCACCTCGCCCGGCTAGTTTTTGTATTTTTAGTAGAGACGGGGTTTCACCGTGTTAGCCAGGATGGTCTCGATCTCCTGACCTCGTGATCCGCCCGTCTCGGCCTCCCAAAGTGCTGGGATTACAGGCTTGAGCCACCGCACCCGGCCAGAAGTGGATTATTAAGTAGAACTGAGCAAGAATGAGCTGAAACCTCCACACATTGCAAACACCTTGTACCTTCTCCAAAGTTAGAGCAGGCAAGCATTATGCAAATGTTTTATAAACTGATGTGTCCTAGCCCCAATTAATATGTTGTGGCAAATCATAATGCTAAGTTAATACTTTGAGCTGCTAATGGATTAGCCAACTAAAAAAATTTCTTGTTTTTTTTTTTTTCTTTTTTTTTGAGACGGAGTCTCGCTCTGTCGCCCAGGCTGGAGTGCAGTGGCCGGATCTCAGCTCACTGCAAGCTCCGCCTCCCGGGTTCACGCCATTCTCCTGCCTCAGCCTCCCGAATAGCTGGGACTACAGGTGCCCACCACCTTGCCCGGCTAGTTTTTTGTATTTTTTAGTAGAGACGGGGTTTCACAGTGCTAGCCAGGATGGTCTCGATCTCCTGACCTCGTGATCTGCCCGTCTCGGCCTCCCAAAGTGCTGGGATTACAGGCTTGAGCCACTGCGCCCCGCCATAAAAAATTTCTAAACTACTTCATAATGTAGTATTCCAAGCAGCACTCTGCAGTGTATAGCATGCTGCTTATACATTGAAAACCTTTTCAACAATTTTGTATTTCACTTGAAAATGCAGGAGAGGCTGGGCACGGTGGCTCAAGCTTGTAATCTCAACACTTTAGGAGGCCGAGGCAGCGGATCACTGGAGGTCAAGAGTTCGAGAACAGTCTGACCAACATGGAGAAACCCCATCTCTACTAAAAATAGAAAATTAGCCGGGTGTGGTGGTGCATGCCTGTAATCCCAGCTACTTGGGAGGCTGAGGCAGAAGAATCACTTGAATCCAGGAGGCAGAGGTTGTAGTGAGCTGAGATCGCACCATTGTACTGCAGCCTGGGCGATAAAAGCAGAACTCCTTCTCAAAAAAAAAAAAAAAAAAAAAAAAAAATGCAGGAGAAGAACTCCCTAACATTGGATTTCAGTCAACATTCAATCTTGTTACCCACGTTAAAACAGCTAAGCTAATTAAATGTGACACGTGTGTTTAGGGCTGGTGAAGAATGCTCTGCTTTACAAAGGCCAGTGGCTGATGTTCTTACTGAATGAGAAGGTGGACGCTTCATTTTTGCTTCTGTTTCCCGAGTGTTAGCCCGTTAGTGCTACTGCCCAGCAGCGGGTTCGCTGATGTCCCTCCGTTCTCACAGGGACCCTGGGCTTCCTGTCATTAGTGGTATCTCTTCTAAATTCTATTTTAAAATTCCAAAAATAAAATTATAATATAGGCTGGGCATGGTGACTCACATCTGTAATCCCAGCACTTTGGGAGGCCAAGGTGGGTGGATCGCTTGAGTCCAGGAGTTCAAGACCACCCTGGGTGATATAGGGAAATCCCATCTTTACAAAAAATCCAAAAGTAGCCAGGCAGTGGTGGCATGTGCCTGTGGTCCCAGCTACTTGGGAGGCTGAGCGGGGAGGATAGCTTGAGCCAGGGAGGCAGAGGTTGCAGTGAGCTAAGATTGTGCCATGGCACTCCAGTCTGGGTAACAGAGCAAGACTCTGTCTCGAAAAAAAAAAAAAAAAAAAAAAAAAAACCTATAAATATTCAAAAACATTTTTATTATGTAAAAATGTCCTCTTTAAAACCGAACAGCTGGTGAATCTCCCAGTGCTTTTTGAGGAAGGATAGCAGTGTTAGGAGGGTCAGGCTCACAGTGAATTCTCTCAGGTCTTGGTTCTATCAGCTATGATTAGGTCACTGCAATCTAGCCTGGGCGACAGAGTGAGACCCTGTCTCAAAAAAACAAAATTTCCAATCTGGTTTTTTTTTTTTTTTTTTGAGACAGAGTTTCACTCTTGTTGCCCAGGCTGGAGAGCAATGGTACAATCTCGGCTCCCCACAACCTCTGCCTCCCGGGTTCAAGCGATTCTTCTGTCTCAGCATCCCAAGTAGCTGGGATGACAGGCATGTGCCACCATGCCCGGCTAATTTTGTATTTTTAGTAGAGACGGGGTTTCTCCATGTTGGTCAGGCTGGTCTCAAAGTCCCGACCTCAGGCGATTTGCCCGCCTGGGCCTCCCAAACTGCTGGGATTACAGGTGTGAGCCACCATGCCCAGCCCTGATTTTAATTTGTATTTCTTTGATTAGTAAACCTATCTTTTCATTCTTTACTGGCTAAGAGTTTAAATCCCTGCTCTGCTATGACTCTGTGTGACTTTGGAGAGACTACTTGACTTCCATGTGCCTCAATTTCCTCATCTGTGAAGTTCCTCTCTAAAGAAATTGACCGGCCGGGCGCGGTGGCTCAAGCCTGTAATCCCAGCACTTTGGGAGGCCGAGACGGGCGGATCACGAGGTCAGGAGATCGAGACCATCCTGGCTAACACGGTGAAACCCCGTCTCTACTAAAAATACAAAAAACTAGCCAGGCGAGGTGGCGGGCGCCTGTAGTCCCAGCTACTCCGGAGGCTGAGGCAGGAGAATGGCATAAACCCGGGAGGCAGAGCTTGCAGTGAGCTGAGATCCGGCCACTGCACTCCAGTCCGGGTGACAGAGCGAGACTCCGCCTCAAAAAAAAAAAAAAAAAAAAAAAGAAATTGACCAGCTTCAAAGACGTACAGCCTCTGACATGGCGGGACGGGCTCTAATGAAATTCCTATATCCTTACCCACAAATCACAAAGCTTCTAGTCAGTGTTTTAGTACCTCCCATTCTTGTTCAATAAATTACCACATGCTGGACATGGCCAGCTAGAGGCTGTGGCTCCAGAGATGCTTGAGGGAAGGTCAGTCACCACCTGTCCATCTGCTCCCAGCATTCAAAATTTGGTTCACTTCTCTCCTGCTGCTTTCTCCTCTTTCATTCTTTTGTCCTGTGGCTGCATGAGATACACACATATATAATGATCACTGCCGTATTAGCAGGGCTCCAGAAGGAACAGAGATGAATGCAAATGTTCCACCCACTATGTCTAACCAGAGGCCAGAGCGACGTTCTAAGGGACTGAGTGTGACTCTGTTCCTCTAATGCTCAGCCCCTTCCGTGGTTCTCTGTGCCTTAGGGTCAAGTCCAAACTCCTCAGCACAGCCTGCCCAGGCCCCTCCAACACTCCCCCCTCATCTCTTGCCACCATCACCCTCCTAGGGTTCAGTCACTCCAAACCCCACTGCCCACTTCTGCACGTCCCTCCCGCCCACATTCCTCCCCACTTTTGCTTATGCAGTCCTCCGTAAGTGGGTGCTCAAGGTGCAGCTCGCAAGCCACCTCTTCTGGGAGCCCAAAGGGTTGGATTGTCTTTCTCTTTTCTCCCACAGCACTTTGTCATATATGCACTATAGCCCTGTATGATGATGATTGTCACATGCAGTCCAGGCAGGGATGTGGGACTCTCTTGGACATTGCCTGGGCCTGTAGTGGGCTCTCCGTAGATGTCAGTTCAGTGGATGGGTAGGCAGGGAATAAACAGTAAAGAGAGTGACATTGTTTTAGCATTCTGTGACTCCCACCACCGGTTGGTTGGATGGCTGGTTAACATTAGCTAGAAATGTTTAAGATAGTAATTTTAAACCTTAGTCCACTTACCAGTAGCCTAAGCAATATAAATGGCTACAGACCTCGTAGAGGGGTTGCCGTGCACCTTGGCTCCGTCCGAAGGCCAGCAACACAGTAACAGGGAATGCAGAGACGTGGAAGGGCTGTTTCCAGAGACAGTGTGGAGTGGTGGATCCAGACACCACCTGATGCCAGGGAAACACTTGGGCCTTTTCTTGGTACCAGTGAACAGGTGCCCTGCTGGGAACATAAACACAATCTTCTGGACTTCCAAAGCAAACATGACGGAGATAGGGCGGCAGAGGACGAGCTTGGACAGGCCCCAAGCAGGCAGGCCCTGGCTTCCTTAGACTTCCCCTGTGACTGTCAAATGTGTTAAAATACGTGGTATGTTCTCTTCTTGCAGGAAGGTCAACTTGGGAAGTGGACCAGGGTCCCAGTAAGGAGCTGGGCTTCTCTGTGGACGCCGTACGGCCAAATTCCCCCAGTCCAGCAGTGCTTCTCCGGCTGGCCAGGTGCTCTTGGACTGGGCTAGAGGGCCTGCAGCAAAAACTAGAACTTAGTTGTTATTATTCCAGGTTCCGTTCAGACTTCCCCTAATGACTCAACCAACTGCAGGAGAGCTGAACTGAAGGGTCTGAAATTCTGGTTGGGTTTCAGTTAGTGGCTAAGGGGAAAATTGAATCCAGGGGAAATGTCCCCCTTGAAAGCCCCTTAGGAAAGTAAGCTAAATGCATCAATGACGTGAGTTCCCTGTAAGCCACAGACTTCCACACTCTGTAGAAAGAAGCCTGGGCTCACATTCAGGCTCTGCCACTCACATGACTTGTGAGAGTTTCTCATCAAATGGGAATAATAATGTCTACTTCCCATGAGTACTCTAGAGACTAAATTTAGATAAAATATGGGGAAATATAGTACATAATAAGCACCCAAGGCCTGGAGTGGTGACTCACACCTGTAATCCCAACACTTTGGAGGCCAAGGGGAGTGCGTTGCTTAAGCCCAGGAGTTTGAGCCTAGCCTGGGCAACATGGTAAGGCCCCTCCTGCAAAATAAATAAAATAAAAGAAGTAGGGGGCCAGGTGCAGTGGCTCACGCTTGTAATCCCAGCACTTTGGGAGGCCGAGGTGGGCAGATGACCTGAGGTCAGGAATTTGAGACCAGCCTGGTCAACATGCTAAAACTCCATCTCTACTGAAAATACAAAAAAATTAGCCATTTGTGGTGGCACATGCCTGTAATTCCACCTACTCAGGAGGCTGAGGCACAAGAATCACTTGAACCCAGGAGATAGAGGTTGAGGTGGGCCAAGATGGTGCCAATATACTCCAGCCTGGGCAGCAGAGCGATACTCAGTCTCAAAAAAAAAAAAAAGAAGTGGGAGTTGAATTTTTTTTTTTTTTTTTTGAGACAGCGTCTCGGTTCTATTGCCCAGGCTGGAGTTCAGTGGCATGATCATGACTCACTGTAACCTCAAACTGCTGGGCTTAAGCGAGCCTCCTACCTCTGCTTCTCGAGTAGCTGGGACTACAGCCACACTACCATGTCCGGCTAATTTTAAGAAAAATGTTTTGTAGAGGCCGGGTGCATTGGTTCACACCATAATCCCAGCATTTTGGAAGGCTGAAGTAGATGGATTGCTTGAGTCCAGGAGCTCGAGATGAGCCTGGGCGACATGGCAAAACCCTATCTCGGCTGGGCATGATGGCTCACGCCTGTAATCCCAGATTACAGGGATTACTGTACGTTGGGAGGCCGAGGCGGATAGGTCACCTGAGGTCAGGAGTTCGAGGCCAGTCTGGCCAACATGGTGAAACCCTGTCTCTACTGAAATACAAAAAATTAGCCAGGTGTGGCGGTGGATGCCTGTAATCCCAGATACCCGGGGGGCGGAGGTAGAAGAATTGCTCGAACCTAGGAGGCAAAGGTTGCAGTGAGCCGAGATTGCACCATTGCACTCCAGCCTGGGCAACAAGAGCAAAACTCCATCTCAAAACAAAAACAAAAACAAAAACCCATCTCTACAAAACAATATAAAAATTAGCCAGGTGTGGCAGTGTGCGCTTGTAGTCCCAGCTAGTTGGGAGCCCGAGGGAGAAGAATGGCTTGAACCTGGGAGGTGGAGGTTGCAGTGAGCTGAGACTGTACCATCGCACTCTGTCCTGGGTGACAGATTGAGATTCTGTCTCAAAAAAAACTGTTAATGTGGGTTTGATAGTTAGATGATTCTCATTAGCAGCCTTGTTCCAAACAACCTCTTAGGAGCCAATGATTGTGACCATGAATGGAATTGGTTTTAAAAAAAATTATAGACATATAACAGTTATACATATTTTTGGGGTACATGTGGTATTTTTTTTTGAGATGGAGTCTTATTCACTCTGTTGGCCAGGCTGGAGTGCAATGGCACGATCTTGGCTCACTGCAACCTCTGCCTCCTGGATGCAAGCAATTCTCCTGCCTCAGCCTCCCGAGTAACTGGGATTACAGCATGTGCCACCACGCCCAGCTAATCTTTTTTGTATTTTTAGTAGAGACGAGGTTTCACCATGTTGGCCAGGCTGGTCTCAAACTCCTGACCTCAAGTGAGTCGCCCACCTCAGCCTCTCAAAGTGCCGGGATTACAGGTGTGAGCCACTGCACCTGGCCTACACGTGATATTTTGATGCATGTATGTAATGTGCAATGATCAAATCAGGGTAATTGGGATATCCATCACCTCAAACATTTTTCTTTGTGCTGAGAACATGACAGTTCCTGTCTTGTAACTATTTTGAGACATATAAATTATTAACTGATTTCTCTTCTGTACTCTTGAATACTAGAACTTATTCCTTCTAACTGTATTTTTTTTTTTTTTTTTTTTTTGAGACAGAGTCTCACTCTGTCGCCCAGGCTGGAGTACAGTGGCGCGATCTCCGCTCACTGCAAGCTCCACCGCCTCCTGGGTTCACGCCACTCTCCTGCCTCAGCCTCCCTAGAAGCTGGGACTACAGGCGCCTGCCACCACGCCCGGCTAATTTTTTTGTAATTTTGGTAGAGACGGGGTTTCACTGTGTTCGCCAGGACCGTCTCGATCTCCTGACCTCGTGATCCACCTACCTCGGCCTCCCAAAGTGCTGGGATTACAGGCGTGAGCCACCGCGCCTAGCCTCTAACTGTATTTTTATACCCATTAACGAACTTCGACTCATCTTTCCCTTTCTAGCCTCTGATAACCAACATTCTACTCTCTACCTCTTTTTAGCTCCCGCATGTGAGTGAGAACATGTGGTATTTGTCTTCCTGTACCTTGTTTATTTCACTTAGTATAATGACCTCCCATCCATCCATGTTGCTGCAAATGACAAGATTTCATTCTTGGCTTGGCGCAGTGGCTCACACCTGTAATCCCAGCACTTTGGGAGGCCAAGGCGGGCAGATCATGAGGTCAGGAAATCAAGACCGTACTGGCTAACATGGTGAAACCTCGTCTCTACTAAAAATACAAAAAAAAAAAAGCTGTTGAAATGTTCAGGCAAAGGAGGGGAGAGTTCCGTGAAAGTAGGTGCCTGTAATGTGGTTCATTTACGTTTACATCGTGTATTGGTAGAGCCTGGCTTTTCCAGTTCTTTGTTCAGAAACAGCTCTCTCAATCAATGGTTCTTGACCTCTAAAAGCATCTGTCCACAAAACTGTTCATTTACTCCTGGAAGTTTTTCACTATTTTCATAAAATGGATATCAAAATCAATTTTTTGATCAAAGTATTTTGTTAGCTTTTGACTTTCAGTGAGCAGGGAAGAGCCATCATTTAATCAAGAACCTTTTGTTCTGTCAGCTAATACCAAGTAGGGAGCTTCTTTAAAAAGAAATCCTGATTATACAATCATGAATAATCATGACGAAGATGAAAAGAGGGAAGTAGTAATGGAAACCAGTGTGGCCGCCTGAGCTCCCTGTTGAGCTAATTTTTTTTTTTTTTTTTTGAGACAGAGTCTCGCTCTGTCGCCCAGGCTGGAGTGCAGTGGCACACTTTGGCTCACTGCAACCTCCGCCTCCCTGGTTCAAGCGATTCTCCTCACTCAGCCTCCCGAATAGCTGTGATTACAGGCACCTGCCACCACGCCCAGCTAAGTTTTGTATTTTTAGTAGAGATGAGATTTCCCCATGTTGGCCAGGCTGGTCTTGAACTCCTGATCTCAGGTGATCTGCCCACCTTGGCCTCCCAAAGTGCAGGGATTACAGGCGTGAGCCATTGTGCCTGCCCTGTTGAGCTAATGTTTTGAGAGGATGGACAAAATATAGATGAAGCGAAGTATAATCAGAGATGGATCCTGAAGAATGACACAATCCTGAAAAATACTGTCAGGAGGACTGTGCTGTAATCTGCCAGAAATTCTAAGGAAAATAAAAAAGGTCTTTAAAGTTATTCTTAGGGCAAGAAGAACAAAGAAAGCATAGATCTACTGCTTAGGGGATGATATAGACTGATACTGAGAGAAGGCAGAAATACTCAAACTTTATAGACAGAAGAACTGTTGTCCATGACAATAATTTTAGCTAAGCCTATGGCCAGTTCCTCCTGATATCCTGAGCCCTTTAAGTAGGCGAGGGTGGAGAGTCTGGAAGCAGTGGTGCCCCAGCGCAGGCCTGCTGCACAGCTAGGGGATTCCTCTCACCACTTCCCTCTGTTAGAATCCCTGTTTCCTAGATCTCATGCTGGCTTCTTTCTTGGTTTAGCCTGTTTTCTTTTCCTTTTTTTTTTGAGACAGAGTCTGGCTCTGACGCCCAGGCTGGAGCGCAGTGGCCGGATCTCAGCTCACTGCAAGCCCCGCCTCCCGGGTTTACGCCATTCTCCTGCCTCAGCCTCCCGAGTAGCTGGGACTACAGGCGCCGCCACCTCGCCCGGCTAGTTTTTTGTATATATTTTTTTAGTAGAGACGGGGTTTCACCGTGTTAGCCAGGATGGTCTCGATCTCCTGACCTCGTGATCCGCCCGTCTCGGCCTCCCAAAGTGCTGGGATTACAGGCTTGAGCCACTGTGCCCGGCCTTTTTTTTCTTTTTTGAGATGTAGTGTGGCTCTATTGCCAGGCTGGAGTGCAGTGGCACGATCTTGGCTCACTGCAACCCCTGCCTCCTGGGTTCAAGCAATTCTCCTGCCTCAGCTTCCCGAGTAGCGGGACTACAGGTGTGCACCACCATGCCCAGCTCCTTTTTAAATTTTTAGTAGAGACGGGGTTTCACCATGTTGGCCAGGATGGTCTCGATCTCTTGACCTCGTGATCCACCTGCCTCAGCCTCCCAAAGTGCTGGGATTACAGGCGTGAACCACCGCGCCCGGCCTAGATCCTGGTTTTGCAGAAGCACATTTTCCACAAGCACAGAGGATATGTAGGGGATATGACAAGTACTAGCAAGGATGCTGGTGGGTGTGCCAGCTGGTGCGGCTGTTCTAGAGAGTCACCTAGCAGTTTCAGTCAAATGAAGAATATGTGAACCCTCTGTCCCACCAATCCTGTTCCTGAGCACAGACCCAAGGGAAGTTACAACATAGATGCATAAGAGGCCATGTATGAAGATGCTCACTCTAATACTGTTTGTGTCTTGTGTATAAAGGCTTCTGATATCTGTAATTGTATACCCTATCATTTCACTGAATTCTCTCTTTAAATATATATATATATTTTTTAGAATTGGGGCCTTGAAGCCCAAGTGCAATGGCTCACACCTGTAATACCAGCATTTTGGGAGGCCAAAACAGGAGGATCACTTGAGACCATTTTGAGACCAACCTGGGCAACATGGAGAGACCATGTCTCTACAAAAAATTTAGAAAATTAGCTAAGTGTGGTGGCACGTACCTGTGGACGAAGCTACTTGGGAGGCTGAGGTGGGAGGACAGCTTGAAACTGGGAGGTTGAGGCTGTAGTGAGCCATAATCAGGTTGAGGCTGCAGTGAGCCATAATCTGCCATTGCGCTACAGCCTAGGCAACAGAATGGGACCTTGTCTCCAAAAACAAAAACAAACAAACAAAAAAAAGGGGTCTTGCTGGACTCGGACTCCTGGACTCAACCAATTCTCATACCTCAAGCTGGGACTACAGCCTTGTACCATGGTGCCTAGCTTTGAATTCTTTTTAAAAAATTTATTTTATTAATAGCAGTTTTTTAGTTGATTTTCTTGGGCCGTGTAAATATTGATCCTATCATTAACAAATAGTAAAACTTTTACCTTCTCTTTTCTAATTTTTAAACATCTAATTTATAACTTTTTTTTTCTTTTTTTTGAGATGGAGTCTTGCTCTCGTCGCCCATGCTGGAGTGCAATGGCGCGATCTTGGCTTACTGCAACCTCCACCTCCTGGGTTCAAACTATTCTCCTGTCTCAGCCTCTGGAGTTGCTGGGACTATAGGCGCCTGCCACCATGCCCAGCTAATTTTTTGTATTTTTAGTAGAGACAGGGTTTCACCGTGTTGGCCAGGTTGGTCTTGAACTCCTGACCTCATGATCCACCCCCTCAGCCTCCCAAAGTGCTAGGATTACAGGTGTCAGCCACTGCACCTGGCCCCTAATTTATAACTCTTACCTGATTGCTTTGGCTAATGCCTTCAATACACTGTTGAACAGTAGTGGAGATAGTGGACATTCCCTTCCTGACTTTAGTAGGGCTATGTGGATTGCATTTCATTTATTTTAATTTTTATTGGACAGCTGAAATTTTTAACTTTTTAAATTAAGGTATAATTTGCATAAAGTGCTAAATCCTAAGTGTAATACTTGACACACTTTTACACAGGCAACACCCAGCTCAAGATGCAGACTTTCCAGCACCCCAAAGACTCCCTGTTTCTTCCCTATCAATATCTCCCTCAAAGATAACCAACATTCTGACACCATTGATTAGTTCTGTCCATTTCTGAACTTCATACAGATGGAATTACACAATATTTACTCTTGTGTCTGGTTACGTCCACTCAGCATTAGGTCTGTGGGATTCATCCATGTTGTATGTAACAGTAGTTCCAAGTTGAATATCCCTGATATGGTTTGGCTGTGTCCTCACCCAAATCTCATCTTGAATTGTAACTCCCACAATTCCTACACGTTGTGGGAGGGAGCTGGTGGGAGGTAACTGAATCATGGGGGTGGGTCTTTCCTGTGCTATTCTCAAGATAGTGAATAAGGTTCACAAGATCTGATGGTTTTAAAAACGGGAGTTTCCCTGCACAAGCTCTCTCTTTGCCTGCTGCCATCCATGTAAGATGTGACTTGCTACTCCTTGCCTTCTGCCATGATTGTGAGGCTTCCCCAGCAATGTGGAACTGTAAGACCATTAAACCTATTTTTCTTCCCACTCTTGGGTATGTCCTTATCAGCAGCATGAATATGGACTAATACAGTAAATTGTTACCAATAGAGTGGGGAGCTGCTGAAAAGATAACCCAAAAATCTGGAAGCAACTTTGGAACTGGATAATGGGCAGAGGTTAGAACAGTTTGAACTTCCTAGAGACTTGTTGGATGGCTTTGACCAAAATGCTGATAATGATATGGACAATGAAATCCAGGCTGAAATGGTCTCAGATGGAGATAAGGAACTGGTTGGGAACTGGAGCAAAGGTGACTCTTGTTATTTTATTTTATTTTTTTGAGACAGAGTCTTGCTCTGTCGTTCAGGCTGCAGTGCAGTGGTGTGATCTCAGTTCATTGCAACCTCTACCTCCCGGGTTCAAGCGATTCTCCTGCTGCAACCTCCTGAGTAGCTGGGACTACAGGCGCCCGCCACCATGCCTGGCTAATTTTTTGTATTTTTAGTACAGATGGGGTTTCACCGTGTTAGCCAGGATGGTCTCGATCTCCTGACGTTGTGATCCACCCATCTCGGCCTCCCAAAGTGCTGGGATTACAGGCTTGAGCTACCGTGCCCGGCCTCTCCCTTTGTTTTTTTTTTTTGAAAGAGACAGGGTCTTGCTCTGTTGCCCAGGCTGGAGTGCAGTGGTGTGATCATAGCTCACTGTAATCTTGAACTCCTGGGCTCAAGAGATCCTCCCACCTCAGCTTCCTGAGTAGCTGAGACTACAGGCACACACCACCATGCCCAGCTAAGTTTTAAATTTTTTTTGTAGAGATGGAGGTCTCACTATGTTGCCCAAGCTGGTCTTGAACTCCTGGCTTTACCTCTCAAAGTGCTGGGATTACAGGCAGGAGCCACTGCACCTGGCTTCTTATTCTTCTACTATTCCTCTTTGTTTCTTGCTCTTTTACGAAGATTTCTTCAATTTTCCTTTTTTTTTCCTGGAGATAGGGTTTTGCTGTCACCCAGGCTGGAGTGCAGTGGTGCCATCGTGGCTCACTGCAGCCTTGAACTCCTGGGCTCAAGTGATCCTCCCGCAATAGCCTCCTGAGTAGCTGGGACCACAGGCATGTGTCACTATGCCTGGCTAATTTTTTAAATTTTTTTGTAGAGAGAGGTCTCACTGTGTTGCCCAGTCTGGTTCCTAACTCTTGGTCTCCCAAATTATTGGGATTACAGGCGTGAGCCACTGTGCCCAGTTGATTTCAACTTTCTCTTCCAACCCTTCTAGCATTTTAATTTCTGCTGTTACATTTTTAATATTCAAGAGGTTTTTTTATTTTCTTATTATTTATAAGAATGCAGACTGTTCTTATTTCATAGATGCAATATCTATTTAAACTACTAATATTAGCACTTGTTTTAAATTCTCATCTCCTGTTTTCTTCAATATTCTTTTTCCGTTCATTTGTGTCATTTGTTTTGTTTGTATTTATTTATTTATTTTTTGAGATGGAGTCCTGCTGTGTTGCCCAGGCTGGAGTGCAGTAGCACGATCTCAGTTCACTGCAACCTCTGCCTCCTGGGTTCAAGCGATTCTCCTGCCTCAATCTCCCAAATAGCTGGGACTACAGGTGCCTGCCACCATGCCTGGCTAATTCTTGTATTTTTAGTACAGACGGGGTTTCACCATGTTGTTCTCTATTGAGCTTGTAAGCTTTTCATCACCAACAGTAATATACATATTTGTTTCATAATACCTTGTAAACAGTCATCAAACTTTTTGACTGTGAAAATATTTAGCCAGGTACAGCAGTTCATGCCTGTAATCCCAGTACTGTGGCAGGCTGAGGTGGGAGGATCAGTTCAGTCCAGAAAGTCGAGGCTGTAGTGAGCCATTATTGTGACCCTACACTCCAGTCTGGGCGACAGAGCAAGACCCTGTCCTAAAGAAAAAAAAAGGCCAGGCGCGGTGGCTCAAGCCTGTAATCCCAGCACTTTGGGAGGCCGAGATGGGTGGATCACGAGGTCAGCAGATCGAGACCATTCTGGTTAACACGGTGAAACCCCGTCTCTACTAAAAAATACAAAAAACTAGCCGGGCGAGGTGGCGGGCGCCTGTAGTCCCAGCTACTCGGGAGGCTGAGGCAGGAGAATGGCCTAAACCCGGGAGGCGGAGCTTGCAGTGAGCTGACATCCGGCCACTGCACTCCCGCCTGGGCGACAGAGCGAGACTCCGTCTCAAAAAAAAAAAAAAAAAAAAAGAAAAAGAAAAAAAAATCTTTTTTATCTGATTCTAAAAAGCATTTTTTAGAGATGGGGTCTCCCTACATTGTCTAGGCTAGCCTAGAACGTCTGGGCTCAAGCAAAGCTCCTGCCTCAGCCTCCTGAGTGGATGCGATATAGGCACCTGCCACTGAGCCCAGCTTAACTATTATTTTAATTTGTATTTTTCTTAAGTTTAAGACTGACCATTTTTTTTTTTTTTTTTGAGATGGAGTCTTGCTCTGTCACCCTGGAGTGCAATGAAGCCACCTTGGCTCACTGCGAGCTCCGCCCCCCGGGTTCCCGCCATTCTCCTGCCTCAGCCTCCCGAGGAGCTGGGACTACAGGCGCCGCCACCTCGCCCGGCTAGTTTTTTGTATTTTTAGTAGAGATGGGGTTTCACCGTGTTAGCCAGGATGGTCTTGATCTCCCGACCTCGTGATCCGCCCGTCTCGGCCTTCCAAAGTGCTGGGATTACAGGCTTGAGCCACCGCGCCCGGCCTATTTAGTTTTTAAATTGAGATGGGGTCTATGTTGCCCGGGCTGGTCTTGAACTCCTAGGCTCAAGTGATCTGCCCACCTCAGCCTCCCAAAGTGCAGGGATTGTAGGTGTGAGCCACCGTGCCTGGCCACTTTTTGTTTTTTATATTTTAATCTTTCATTTACTTTCATAGATGACTACCCAGCAATCCTAATCCTATTTATTGAACATTCATCTTTTACCTACAGATTTTAAATAATGTTAATAACATTTTAAAAATCACATATAAAATTCTTAGGTGTATTTGTTTCTGGATTTCTCATTCTGTTCTATGGATCTGTTGGCATGCCTGTGCAACACTACATCTTTTGTTATCTATTTTAATATTTGACAGAGCTGATTCCCCTGCCTCCCCCTCCCTATACATTCTTTTTAGAATTCCTCTGACTCTTCTTGCTTTTCTTTTCTTCTTTTTTTTTTTGAGACAAAGTCTCATTCTGTCATTCAGCCTGGAGTGCAGTGGTGTGATCTCGGCTCACTGCAACCTCCACCTCCTAGGCTCAAGTGATTCTCCCACCTCAGCACCCCAAGGGCTGGGACTACAGGCACCTGCCATCACACGCAGCTAATTTTTGTATTTTTAGTAGAGATGGGGTTTCGCCATGTTGCCCATGCTGGTTTCAAACTCCTGAGCTCAAGCGATCCACCCTCCTCACCTCCCAAACAGCTGGGATTACAGGTGTGAGCCTCTGTGCCCAGCCTCTGTTCTTGCTTTTTTACTTTTTCCACTTGAACTTTGAAATAATATTGCCTAGTTTCCAAACTTAGCTTGTAATTTAATGAAATCACATAAAATTTATAGACTGACTTAGAAAGAACTAAAACCTTTATGATGTTGAGTTTTTCTACTCAAGAACATAGTGTGCCTTTCCATGTATTTAATTGTTCTTCTGAGTCCTTCAATGGCATTTTAAAGTTTTCACCATAAAGATCTAGCACAGTTCTTATTAAGCATATTCTTAGGTGTTTTATCTTACTCATAATTATTGTATATGGAAGCTTCTGTCACATCTACCAACTAGTTGTGGTTTGTTGTTTGTTTTTTTGAGATGGGGTCTCACTCTGTCACCCAGGCTGGAGAGCAGTGGCGCCATCTCAGCTCACTGCAACTTCTGCCTCCCAAGTTCAAGCAATTCTCCTGCCTCAGCCTCCCAAGTAGCTGGGATTACAAGCACATGCCATGATGCCTGGCTAATTTTTGTATTTTCAGTAGAGACAGAGTTTCACCCTGTTGGCCAGGGTGGTCTTGATCTCCTGACCTCGTGATCTGCCTGCCTCTCCCTCCTAAAGTGCTGGGATTACAGGCGTGAGCCACCATGCCCAGCCGTTTTCCTCTTCTTTATGCATTTCGGAGACTAGAATTCATAGCAGTAATCCATGGAATGATATTTTGTTTTGAGGGAGTGTCTATATGATCCATAAAGTTGTATGCAAAATTTGGTATGTATATATATTTGGGTTGGAGAATGAAATTAAAAGCTTTCCTGAGGTTTCCTAAGGGGTATGTTATGCTATAAAAACTTAAGAATGACTTATCACACCAAAAAGATATTAAGCTTTATGTTATTAAATCAAGTTAAAAAGTAATAATTATAGGTCTATTTAGTTTTATTAGAATACAGACTGGGTGTGGTGGCTCATGCCTATTTTATTATTATTATTATTATTATACTTTAAGTTCTAGGGTACATGTGCATAACATACAGGTTTGTTACATATGTGTACTTGTGCCATGTTGGTGTGCTGCACCCATCAACTCGTCAGCACCCATCAACTCGTCATTTACATCAGGTATAACTCCCAGTGCAATCCCTCCTCCCTCCCCCCTCCCCATGATAGGACCCAGTGTGTGATGTTCCCCTTCCCGAGTCCAAGTGATCTCATTGTTCAGTTCCCACCTATGAGTGAGAACATGCGGTGTTTGGTTTTCTGTTCTTGTGATAGTTTGCTGAGAATGATGGTTTCCAGCTGCATCCATGTCCCTACGGCTCATGCCTATTATCCTAGCACTTTGGGAGGCTGAAGCAGGAGGTTTGCTTGAACCCAGGAGTTCAAGACCAGCCTGGGCAACACAGTGGGACCCCATCTCTACAAAAGATAATTAGCCAGGCATGGTAGCATGCGCCTGTAATTCCAGCTACTCAGGAGGCTGAGGTGGGAGGATCACTTGAGCCTGGGAGGTCAAGGCTACAGTGAGCCGTGATCATGCCACTGCACTCTATCCTGGGTGAAGAAGTGAGACCCTATCCCCCCCCCCCACACAAAAAGAATACAGATGATTATGGGAGTCATTTACATTTAAAGACTTTTGTTTGATTACCATATATTTATAGAGTACATTACCATTTACAAAGAGATTTTATATTATTTTGTCTTTTGAACTTTTGACACACATAAGAAATATTTAACACTCTAACTTTAGGCACAAGAAAATAGATTGAGAGAGGTTACTCTCAAAAAGTGACAGTGTTAGCAAATAATGAAGTCAGTTCTCAAACTCAGAGTTTAATTAAACCTATTTTGTTATAGGTATATACAAATTTTACCTTCTCAGGCCGGGTGCGATGGCTCACACCTGTAATCCTAGCACTTTGGGAGGCTGAGGTGGGCAGATTACCTGAGGTCAGTAGTTCGAGACCATCCTGGCGAACACAGTGAAACCCCGTCTCTACTAAAAATACAAAAAAATTAGCCGGGTGTGGTGGTGGGTGCCTGTAGTCCCAGTTTCTCAGGAGGCTGAGGCAGGAGAATGGCGTGAACCCGGGAGGTGATGGAGCTTGCAGTAAGCGGAGATGGTGCCACTGCACTCCAGTCTGGGAGACACAGTGAGATTCCATCTCAAAAAAAAAAAAAAAATTAGCGTGGTGGTGGGCACTTGCAATCCCAGCTACTCAGGAGGCAGAGGCAGGAGGATCGCTTGAACCCAAGAGGTGGAAGTTGCAGTGAGCTGAGATTGCACCACCGCACTCCAGCCTGGGCAGCAAGAGCCAGACTCAGTCTCAAAAAAAAGAAAAATTTCTGCCTTTCAGAAAACAAAATATTATACATACTAATCTGTAACATACACACACATACACATATGTATATAACGTTGAGACAGGGTCTTGCTCTGTGGCCCAGGCTGGAGTGCAATGGTGTGATCATGACTCACTGCAGTTTCAACCTTCTGGGTTTAAATGATTGATGCTTCTGCTTTGGCCTCCCAAAGTGCTAGGATACAGGTGTGAGCCACCACACCAGGCCTGTATTTTTCATTTAATATATTTTGATGATCTTTTCATGTCAGTCTATATAAGTTTATGAATTCACGGTTCAACAGCTGTGAAGTATGTCATTTCCATAATTTATTTATTGAATTTTCTATTGACGGGTATCTGGATTATTGCCAATTTTTCACTATTAAGAACGATGTCTTGGTGAAAACCCTTATATACATCATCTTTGTACATTTATGAGGGGAAAGCCCTAGAACTTGAGTTGAGTCAAATCACATAACTACAATAAATATTTCGACAGAAATGATCAAATTGCCCTCCAAATAAATAATGGCAACTTACATTCTCACTAATGGAAAATCAAAATGCCTGTTTTTTTTCTCACCAAGCATGTGAACCCATTCTGTTTCTTAATACTTGTGCCAACACTAACATCTGTGCTAACACTATTATCAATTTTATATTGATAGTTGATATTTTCCAATGTGATAGTAAAAAATTGTTCCAATTTGCATTTCTTTTTTTTTTTTTCCCTGAGACGGAGTCTCGCTCTGTCACCCAGGCTGGAGTGCTGTGGCCGGATCTCAGCTCACTGCAAGCTCCGCCTCCCGGGTTCACGCCATTCTCCTGCCTCAGCCTCCCAGTAGCTGGGACTACAGGCGCCGCCACCTCGCCCGGCTAGTTTTTTGTAGTTTTTAGTAGAGACGGGGTTTCACCGTGTTAGCCAGGATGGTCTCGATCTCCTGACCTCGTGATCCACCCGTCTCAGCCTCCCAAAGTGCTGGGATTACAGGCTTGAGCCACCGCCACCCGGCTCAATTTGCATTTCTTTAGTTATCAGAAACAATGAGCATCCTGGGGTGGGGAAATTCTTTCTAGGCATGACAGGAAACTCAAAAGTCATCAACAAAAATCCTAGTGAATGCAAATTTTGTGAATTGCTTGCTTATGTCCTTTGTCTATTTTTTTCTACTGGGTTACTTTTTCTTTCTAATTGCTCGACGTAAGTTTTTATTATTAAGGATGTTAATCCCTTGCCATATGTATTGTGAATATTTTTTCCAAGCTTGTTGTCTTTTCATATGGTGTCTTGTGTCATACAAGATATAAAATAAAAATATCCCATGGCTTCTGAATTTTGGGCTATGTTTAGAAAAGCTTTCCTCACTTCAAGATTATAAATATATTTATTCAAGTCATTTCTTTTTGGACTCTTATGGTTTTCTTAAATATTAAAATCTTTGCTCTATCTGAAGTTTATTTTGGAGTGAGGAGGGAAGTAGGAATCCAATTTTAAAATTATAAATGGTTAGTTGATTGTTCCAATACCTTTTCTTAAATTAATCCTGCCATCTATATCATATGTCCATTTTTATTGAGGTCTAATTTTGTACTTATTCCATTTTAAGAAAAGGATCTGTTTCAAGAGTTTTTTTTTTTTTTTTTGAGATGGAGTCTCGCTCTGTTGCCCAGGCTGGAGTGCAGTGGTGCGATCTTGCTCGGTGCAAGCTCCGCCTCCCAGGTTCACGACATTCTCATGCCTCAGCCTCCCAAGTAGCTGGGACTACAGGCACCCACCACCAAGCCTGGCTAATTATTTTGTATTTTTAATAGAGATGGGGTTTCACTGTGTTAGCTAGCATGGTCTTGATCTCCTGACCTTGTGATCCACCTGACTCGGCCTCCCAAAGTGTTGGGATTACAGGTGTGAGCCACCGCGCCTGGCTTCAGAGGTTTTGTAATACATTATATCTGGGAGGCAAGTTCCCTCACTCTACCCCTGCCATTATTCTTCTTTTTATTTTATTTTTTAGTTTTATATATATATTTTGAGACAAGAGTCTCACTCTGTTGCCCAGGTTGGAGTGCAATGGCACGATTTCAGCTCACTGCAACCTCTGCCTCCTAGGTTCAAGTGATTCTCCTGCCTCAGCCTCCCAAGTAGCTGAGATTACAGGTGCCTGCCACCACGTCCGGCTAATTTTTGTATTTTTAGTAGAGACAGGGTTTCATCATGTTGGCCAGGCTGGTCTCAAACTCCTGACGTCACATCAGGTGATCCACCCGCCTCAGCCTCCCTAACTGCCGGGATTACAGGCATGAGCCACCATGCCCAGCCAATACTCTTTCTTTTTCAGAGTGATTCTTAAATGCTTATTCCAAATGAAACTTAGAATAATTCTGACAAATTGTAAATAAAATTCTGTTGATTTTGATTTGGCCTGAATTCAACTTACACACTGATCCAGAGAGAACTGTCATTTTGGCCAGACACAGTGGCTCATGCCTGTAATCCCACTACTTTGAGAGGCCACGGTGGGTGGATCACTTGAGGTCAGGAGTTCGAGACCAGCCTGACCAACACAGTGAAACCCCGTTTCTATTAAAAACACAAAAAATCAGCCGAGTGTGGTCGTGGGCTCCTGTAATCCCAGCTACTTGAGAGGGTTAGGCAGAATTGTTTGAACCTGGGAGGCAGCAGTGAGCCAAGATCACAACCACTGCACTCTAGTCTGAGCGACGGAGCCATACTCCGTCTAAAAAAAGAAAAACAAGGCCGGGCACAGTGGCTCACGCCTGTAATCCCAGCACTTTGGGAGGCTGAGGCGGGCGGATCACGACGTCAGGAGATGGAGACCATCCTGGCTAACACGGTGAAACCCCTTCTCTACTAAAAATACAAAAAATTAGCCGCGCGTGGTGGTGGGCACCTGTGGTCCCAGCTACCCGGGAGGCTGAGGCAGGAGAAAGGCGTGAACCTGGGACGCAGAGCTCGCAGTGAGCGGACATCTCACCACCACACTCCAGCCAGGGCAACGGGGCGAGACTCCGTCTCAAAACAAAACAAAACAAAAAAACTCCTGTCATTTCTACAATGTTGAGTCTTGTTACCTAAGAATGAGGTGTTTTAATTATTTTGTTTCTTCAGAATTTAACAGTGTTCTTCAAGTAGTTTCTAAAAACTTTGCAGGTTTTTTTTTTTTTTTTTTTTTTTTTAGAGATTGCATCTCACTATGTTGTCCAGGCTGGTCTCAAACTCTTAGCCTCGAGGGATCCTCCCGCCTTGGCCTCCTACAGTATTGGGATTACAGGCATGAGCCACTATGTCCAGATAGTTTATGAACATATGAACATTTTCTAAATATATTCAGATAAACTGTGTGGCTCATCTCAGTGGGCACCATTTATACTGCAGTCAATGCAGTTAAAGGCCCCCCACTTCCCTGTGAGATGTATACTAGCAACCATGAGTTTTTTTTTTTTTTTTGAGATAGGGTCTCATTCTGCCACCCAGGCTACAGTGCAGGGCTGTGAACATGGCTTACTGCAGCCTCAACCTCCTGGGCTCAGGCAATTATCTACCTCAGCCTCCTGAGCAGCTGGGACTCCAGGTGTGTGCCACCACACCTGGCTAATGTTTAAATTTTTTGTAGAGATAGGGCCTCCCTCTGTTGTCCAGGCTGGTCATGAACTCCTGGCCTTTGCCTCCCAAAATGCTGGGATTACAGGCGGGAGTTACCACATCCAGCCTATTTATCTTATTTTGTTATTGTGAATGTGACATTTTCTTCCATTATACTCAAATTAGTTACTATTTGACAGAGAAAGTAGAGAAAGTTATTGATGTTTGAATGCTAATTTTTTTTTTTTTTTTTTTTTTGAGATGGAGTATCACTCTGTTGCCCAGGCTGGAATGCAATGGCACGATCTTGGCTCACTGCAACCTCTGCCTCCCGGGTTCAAGTGATTCTCCTGCCTCAGCCTCCCACATAGCTGGGATTACAGGTGCTTGCCACCACGCCCAGCTAATTTTTGTATTTTTAGTAGAGGTGGGGTTTCACCATGTTGGCCAGGCTGGTCTCGAACTCCTGACCTCAGGTGATCTGCCCACCTTGGCTTCCCAAAGTGCTGAGATTACAGGTGTGAACCACTGTGCCTGGCCTGAATGCTAATTTTTAAATCTGCTATATTACATTGTCTATTGTTTCTTTTCTTCTGTTTTAGAGATGGTAGTCTAGCTACATTCCCCAGGCTGGAGTGCAGTGGCGCTATCATGACTCACAATGTACACCTGAACTCCTGGCCTCAAGCAGTCTCCTGCCGCAGCCTCCTGGTTAGCTGGAGTTACAGGTGCATGCCACCATGCTTGGCTTCCTATCGTTCCTCACAGTTTTTCAGTTGATCCTCTTAGATTTCCAACATATAATCATATAGAAATGATAATTTCATTTAAAACTTCTATGTACTATACTGTCACAATATTAAATAACGGGATCATGAATAGAATTTATGTCATGTCTTTTGACCTTAAGTCCAGCGCTCTTTTTTGAGTATATATTCAATCCACTAAATAGTTATCGAGCACCAACAATCTATAAAGCATTGCTATAGATGAGAAAGACATGGTAAAAAGAAAAATCATTCAATGGCCATATTCATAATCTTTATTTATTTTTTTGAGATGCAGTCTCACTCTGTTGCCCAGCCTGGAGTTCAGTGGTGTGATCACAGCTCACTGAAGCCTCAAATTCCTGGGTTCAAGCGATCCTCCCATCTCAGCCTCCTGAGTAGCTGGGACCATAGCCATGTATCACCATATCTGGTTAATTTTTCAAATTTTTTGTAGAGATGGGGGCTCCTTGTGTTGCCCAGGCTGGTCTCCAACTCCTGGGCTCAAGTGATCTGACTGCCTCAGCTCTTTTACAGGCATGAGCCACTATGTCCACATAGTTTATGAACATATGAACATTTTCTAAATATATTCAGATAAACTGTGTGGCTCATCTCAGTGGGCACCATTCTGACTGCCTCAGCTCTTTTATGCACTAGCTCTTTTAAAAATCTCATCTTTCATGTTTCAGAATCTCAGATAGAAAAAAGTTAGAAACTGTTATTGAGGCTATTAAGCTTGAACGTCCTTGCTCTAATCTTTGCAAAGATAAAACCCACAATGCTTATTAGGCTGCTTGGATAAGCTGTTGTTTTACTTCTTACTGGAGAAGTACTCCAGTACTTCCAGTATCCCAAAATGCTGGGATTACAGGCATGAGCCACTGTGCCTAACCTCATGATCTTTTCTTATCCCAACAAACAGATCTAGAGCCACAATAAAAACCCAGTTGATAATTCTTGCAATGTTAAAACCTGTCCAGCAAATTCAATATTCTATCTTACTAAACTGAAATGTGACCCTATGCAAAAATTATCCTCCAAGGACAGGAGTGTTTTGTTTTGTTATTTTTTAGGAGGAAGGAAGCAGAATGAGCTGGGACTAAGGAAGTGAGTGAACAACGGGCATGATAAGTAGATATTTACCTGAAAGCCAAATATATAAAATAAACAAGGGGCTGAACAGCCCCACCCTGCCCTTCAGAAAGCTAGAAGCAGAGCTATCTGAAAGCATGAGTAATGTGACCTAAGGCAGAGTTGAACCTCAGGGGGAAGGTATAAGAAAGGAAAGCATGCATGAGCATGTTTTCAAGTCTATGAACTGCAATCGTGTGTAGCTAACAACCTAGTGAGATGAGACAGCAATGTAATAAATGTCATAATAAAGTTAAGTATTAACATAAGGTGCTGAAAGAGAATGGGTCCCTGAGGAGGTGAGTCACTCGTTTGGCAAGCATGTATGGAGTACCTATTGCATGTCAGGCCCCAATCTACAAACAAGGTGCCAAACAAAAAAATGGAGGACTCCTCTTCTCAAAGAGCTTATGGTCTACTGAGGAAGGTGGTTTTTATTTAAGAAAACATATAAATATGTGTGTGTGTATGATTTATATATTATTAGAAATGGTGCTAAGTGCTATACAGGAAATAATTCCATCAGAAAATAAGGTGACATAACTTACATTTGGGGCCTCAGGGAAAGCCTCTCTGAGAAAGCAGCCTTTAAGTTGAAAAGTGAGGGATGAATAAGCAGACAGCATACCAGGCAGGAGTGATTTCTGGAGTGAAGTCTTCCCGGATGAGTGGCCTTCTATTCCCTCTGATGAACAGAGAGGAAAGGGAATGTCACTTATGCAAAGGCATGCAAGCACAGGCGTGACAGATAGGAGGAACTACAAGTTACCATAACTCAGTAAGGGGACAAGTGGAAATGGAAACACCAGGAAAAGAGAAAAAAAAGGCAAAAACATGAAGAATATGGAAGAGGAACAAACTAGAAATCCAATTCAGTATGTGTTGATTATTTACTACGTGCTTAGCAATATCTTAGGGGATTCTTAAAGTGTAAAAAGAATGGCTCCTCCTCTCAATAAACTCAGAGTCTAAATGGGTAGATACAGACTGCATCCTCGACTAGATTCTTTTTTTTTTTTTTGAGACAGAGTCTCCCTCTGTCACCCAGGCTGGAGTGCAGCAGAGCAACCTCGGCTCACTGCAAGCTCCGCCTCCCGAGTTCACACCATTCTCTCGCCTCAGCCTCCCGAGTAGCTGGGACTACAGGCGCCCGCCGCTACGCCCGGCTAATTTTGTTTTTGTATTTTTAGTAGAGATGGGGTTTCACCTTGTTAGCCAGGATGGTCTTGATCTCCTGACCTGGTGATCCGCCTGCCTCGGCCTCCCAAAGTGCTGGGAATACAGGCGTGAGCCACTACGCCCGGCCAACTAGATTCTTTTAATATCATAAACTGTGTTTTTGTTTTCCCAAACAGTAACTCCTAAAATGAATTTTTAAATTAACAAATGAATCTTACTTCCTGCCACAGGCCCTGACTACTACTTTACAGCAATCTATGGCTAAAAAATCACTCAGCTTTACTGGCTGCTTCTCAACAGGCCAATAATACTGATGAGGCTCTTCAGAGAGTGAGAAGTACTTTTTTCTTTTCTTTTCTTTTCTTTTTTAAATCACCTCTTCATAGCCTCCTCTCAGTAAGTACTTCTCATTATATATAAGTAACATGTTAATTTTTTCTTTACATATAGCACACTAGCTCTTTTAAAAATCTCATCTTTCCTGTTTCAGGATCTCAGATAGAAAAAAGTTAGAAACTGTTATTGAGGCTATTAAGCTTGAACGTCCTTGCTCTAATCTTTGCAAAGATAAAACCCACAATGCTTATTAGGCTGCTTGGATAAGCTGTTGTTTTACTTCTTACTGGAGGAGCTTAACAATGAAAAACAAAGCTACCATGAGTTCTGTCCTAATTTGAGTTCAGTTCTAACATACTCTAATAATTCAATTAGTTCTGCAACTGTGGCAGAATGTCCCAGCCTTATGACAGTTAATTCTCTTATTTTCTTCCTGTATTTTCCCTTTATTACTACGGTTTGGAACCCACATTTCAGTCTTAACCCTAGAGTCTAAGATGATTAAAATAGCACACATGGAGTTATATTTATTTGAGGGGGTAGGAGACAGCTGTGACTCAAGGCTGGGACTGGAGACACTAAGCAATAGGCAGAGGTGTTTTGTTTTATTTCATATATATATATATATAT
The DNA here is from genome assembly GCF_002776525.5 of Piliocolobus tephrosceles. Classification (NCBI taxonomy): domain Eukaryota; kingdom Metazoa; phylum Chordata; class Mammalia; order Primates; family Cercopithecidae; genus Piliocolobus; species Piliocolobus tephrosceles. The sequence goes on along the minus strand of NC_045439.1, from coordinate 4,432,106 downwards.
ATACACATACATACATACATACTTTTTTTTTTTTTGAGACGGAGTCTCACTCTGTTGCCCAGGCTGGAGTGCAGTGGGACCATCTCAGCTCACTGCAAGCTCCGCCTCCCGGGTTCATGCCATTCTCCTGCCTCAGTCTCCCAAGTAGCTGGGACTATAGGCGCCTGTCACCATGCCCGGCTAATTTTTTATATTTTTAGTAGAGATGGGGTTTCACTGTGTTAGCCAGGATGGTCTTGATCTCCTGACCTCGTGATCCGCCCGCCTCAGCCTCCCAAAGTGCTGGGATTACAGGCGTGAGCCACCGCGCCTGGCCTATATATATATTTTTGAGACAATGTCTTGCTCTGTGGCCCAGGCTGGAACGCAGTGTTGCGAAGACAGCTCACTGAAGCCTTGACTTTCTGGGCTCAAGCGATCCTCCCAATTCAGCCTCCTGAGTAGCTGGAATTACAAGTATGTGTCGCCATGCCTGGCTAATCTTATTTTTATAGAGACAGGGCCTTGCTATGTTGCCAGGTTAGTTGTGAACTCTTGGGCTCTAGCTATCCTCTCGCCTCGGCCTCCCAAAGTGTTGGGATTATAGGTGTGAGCCACCACACCAGCTGTGTTTTGTTTTCAATTGGAGAAAGAAGCAATTCTATCGACAATCACTAGCACGCTGCCAAACTCTCAAGCAGAAATGACCGTTGGTTCCTCCGTGCTGCTCTCTTCTTTGCTCAGCAGGCTTACACTACACGGGAAGAGGCAGTGCAGTGTGGCAGTCTGCCCAGGAGAAACAGTAACTTGCTGCTGGAGCAGGGTGTCCTGGAGAAGACCAGGAATTTGTTACAATGTGAGCATAGTGAAGAGGTAGCTGGGCACGGTGGCTCACACTTGTAATGCCAGCATGTTGGGAGGCAGAGGCCAGTGGATCACTTGAGGTCAGCAGTTCAAGACCAGCCTGATCAACATGGTGAAACCCCATCTCTACCAAAAATACAAAAATTAGGACAGGGCTGGGAGCAGTGGCTCAAGCCTGTAATCCCAGCACTTTGGGAGGCTGAGGTAGGCGGATCACCTGAGGTCGGGAGTTTAAGACCAGCCTGACCAACATAGAGAAACCCCGTCTCTACTAAAAACACACAAAAAAATTAGCCGGGCATGGTGGCCCATGCTTGTAATCCCAGTTACTCGGAAAACTGAGGCAGGAGAATCGCTTGAACCCAGGAGGTGGAGGTTGTGGTGAGCCGAGATTGAGCCATTGCACTCCAGCCTGGGCAACAAAAGTGGAACTCCGTCTCAAAAAAGAAAAAAAAAATTAGGACGGGCGTGGTGGCTCACACCTGTAATCTCAGCACTTTGGGAGGCCGAGGTGGGTGGATCACCTGAGGTCAGGAGTTCGAGACCAGCCTGGCCAACATGATGAAACCCCGTCTCTACTAAAAATACAAAAAATTAGCTGGGCATGGTGGCAGGTGCCTGTAATCCCAGCTATTCAGGAGGCTGAGGCAGGAGATTTCTTGAACCCAGGAGGCAGAGGTTGCAGTAAGCCAAGATCGCGCCATTGCACTCCAACCTGGGCAATAAGAGTGAAACTCTGTCTTGGAAAACAAAAAAAAAAAATTAGCCGGATATGGTGGTACATGCCTGTAGCCCCAGCTACTCGGGAAGCTGAGACAATTGAATTGCTTGAACCCAGGAGGTGGAGGTTACAGTGAGCTGAGATCACGCCACTGCATTCCAGCCACGGCCATGTAGCGAGACTCCATCTTAAGAAAAGAAAAGAAGAGAAGAGGTACTTCTTCTTCTTTTAACCTAGAAGAGTAAGAATGGGTTCAGATAGAGATAAGAAGGGAGGTATAAGTTGGAAGGTAAGAAATGAGAAAGGTTTATGCCTTACGGTGATTCCCAAGTTCTCTTGGTTCTCAGAGCCCTTAGTGTTTCAGAATTTCTTTATGATACTCCCTGGACCAATAGAAAAATCTAACAGTTCCATTTATCAGGTACAGTTCAAAGAACCTAATAAGTAGTTATGTCTGGATAATTTAGCAGCTGTTTGAAAAATAAATTGAGTACTATAGATAGAGTGGCTCTAGTTTTGATTTTTTTTTTCTTTTTTGAGACGGAGTCTCACTCTGTCGCCCAGGCTGGAGTGCAGTGGCGCGATCTCAGCTCACTGCAACCTCTGCCTCCAGGGTTCAAGCAATTCTCCTGTCTCAGCCTCCTGAGATTACTACAGGTGTGTGCCACCACGCTCGCCCAGCTAATTTTGATTTTTTTTTTTTTTTTTTTTGAGAAAGAGTTTCATTCTTTTTGCCCAGGCTGGAGTGCAATGGCACGATCTTGGCTCACTGCAAGCTCTACCTCCCGGGTTCAAGCGATTCTCCTGCCTCAGCCTCCCAAGTAGCTGGGATTACAGGTGCCTGCCACCATGCGCGGCTAATTTTTTGTATTTTTAGTAGAGATGGGGTTTCACCAAGTTGGCCAGGATGGTCTCGATCTGTTGATCTCATGATCCGCCCACCTCGGCCTCCCAAAGTGCTGGGATTACAGGCATGAGCCACCGCGCCTGGTCAGTTTTGATTTTTTTTTTAACTGCACATATAATTTACCCAACGACTATAATTCAGTGGTTTTTGGTATATTCAGAACTGTGCAACTATCACCTCTAAAAGAAACCCTGGACTCATTAGCAGTCATGATTCCTTCCCTGTCATCTCCCCATCCCTAGGCTACCATCAATCTACTTTCTATCTCTATACTACATTCCTTCATTCCTTTCTTTCTTTCTTTTTTTTGAGACGGAGTCTTGCTCTGTCACCCAGCCTAAAGTGCAGTGGCTTGATCTCAGCTCACTGCAGCCTCTGCCTTCTGGGTTCAAGCAATTCTCCTGCCTCAGTCTCCTGAGTAGCTAGAATTACAGGTGCATGCCACCATTCTCGGCTAATTTTTGTTTTTTTTTTGTTTTTTTTTTTATTTTTAAAATTTTTATTTATTTTTATTTTTGAGACGGAGTCTCGCTCTGTCGCCCGGGCTGGAGTGCAGTGGCCGGATCTCAGCTCACTGCAAACTCTGCCTCCCGGGTTTACGCCATTCTCCTGCCTCAGCCTCCCGAGTAACTGGGACTACAGGCACCCGCCACATCGCCCGGCTAGTTTTTCTGTATTTTTTTAGTAGAGACGGGGTTTCACCGTGTTAGCCAGGGTGGTCTCGA
>NC_045439.1:4410202-4428810 GCF_002776525.5 Piliocolobus tephrosceles | reverse complement strand
TTTTTAGTAGAGACGGGGTTTCACCGTGTTAGCCAGGGTGGTCTCGATCTCCTGACCTCGTGATCTGCCCGCCTCGACCTCCCAAAGTGCTAGGATTACAGGCATGAGCCACCATACTCGGCCACTACATTCCCTTCTATCATAGCTGATTAATATTCCATTGTATGGATATACCACATTTTGTTTATCCATTCATTAGTTGATGGTCATGTGGTTTGTTTACACTTTTTGACTATTTTGAATAATGCTGCTGTGAACATTCATGTATAAGTTTTTGTGTGAATTTTTTTTTTTTTTTTTTTAGATAGAGTCTCGCTCTGTCACCTAGGCTGGAGAGCAATGGTGTGATCTCGGCTCACCGTAACCTCTGCCTCCCAGGCTCAAGTGATTCTCCTGCCTCAGCCTCCTGAGTACCTGGGATTACAGGTGCGTACCACCACATCCGGCTAATTTTTGTATTTTTAGTACAGATGCAGTTTCACCATGTTGGTCAGGCTGGTCTTGAACTCTTGACCTCATGATCCACCCGCCTCGGCCTCCCAAAATGCTGGGATTACAGACGTGAGCTACCGTGCCTGGCCGTGTGAATATGTTTTGCTATCTCTTGGGTATATACATATGATTGGAATTGCTGGGTCCTATGGTAACTGTTGAAACTTTTAGGGAACTGCCAGACTATTTTCCATATTGGCTGTATTACTTTTCCTTCCTATCTGCAGTATATGAGGGTTTAAATTTCTCCACATTCTCACCAACACCTGTTATTATTTATCTTTTTGATTATAGCCATCCTAGTGTACATGAAGTGACAGCTCCTTGTGGTTTTAATTTGCATTTACTTGATCGCTAATAATGTTGTGAATCTTTCCACGTGCTCACTGGCCATTTGTGTAACTTCTTTGCAGAAATGTCTATTCAGAACCTTTGTCCATTCTCTTTTTTTGACAGGGTCTCACTATGTTGCTCAGGCTGGTGTGCAGTGGTGTGATCATAGCTCCAGTTTTATAGTTTTAGTTCTTACATTTAGGTCTTTAATCCATTTTGAGTTAATTTTTGTTTTTTGAGACAGGGTCTCCCTCTGTTGCCCAGGCTGGAATGTAGTGGTACAATCACAGTTCACTGTAGCCTCAACCTCCTGGGCCCAAGTGATCCTCCTGCCTCAACCTCCTAGGACTGCTGGAATACACCACCACACCAGGCTAATTTTTAAATGGTTTTGTAGAGACAAGGTCTCGCCATATTGCCCAGGCTGGTTTTGAACTTCTGGGTTCAAGTGATTCTCCTGCCTCAGCCACCCAAGGTATTGGGGTTACAGGCATAAGCCACCATGCCCAGCCTATCCAGGCTTTAAATACCACCTATTTGCTGATAACTGCAGAATACAGCTGGGCAGCTCAGACCTCCTTCCAGACTTGATTATTCAACTGCCTTCTGGACATTCCCTCTGCATGTCTGGTGTCTCATACCCAGTATGTGAAAATGCAATGCCTGGTCTTCCTTTCACGACGTGTTCCTCCTCAGCCTTCCTCATCTCTGTTAATGGCATTTCCATCGTCCAGTTGCTTATGTCTACTTTGGAGTCATTCCTGACTCCTTCATTTCTCCCACAAGCCACATCCCATCTGCTGGGAAATCCTCTTGGCTTTACTTTCAGAGTATATGTAGGATTCTCTAGCCTCTTTTCGTCTCAGTTGCTACCTAGTCCAAGTTTCTGGCACCTGTGGCCTGGATTACTACAGTTAGCTTCCTTAGTGACCTTCCTGTTCTACTCCTGCTTCCTTAAATCTATTCTCAAACCGGCAAACACATACATTCTTAAACCCTGCAATGGTTTCCCTGCTCACTCTGCTCCAGCCACAATGGCCTTCTTACTGTTCCCTGAACACACTAGGCACACTTCTGCCTTGGAGGCCTCTGCTGTGGTTTTTTCCTGTGCTTGGTCCAATCTTTTACCAGTTCTTCCCATGGCCCACCTCCTTACTTCTTTCAGGTCTTTACAGAAATGTCACTGTCTCAAAGAGTCTTATTTTGACCAACATATTTGAAACTGCAAATTACCTGACATATTCTCTATCTCTCTTTTACCCTGACCTACTTTTTCCTACTGCTAATCACTACAGGATGTACTTAGTTGTGTTTATTGCCTTTCTGTTATTGCTTATCCTTTGTCTCCTCTCTACAAGAACATGGAGTTCATGAGTGAGGAATTTTTGTCTTCTGATGCATCCCGAAAGTTACAACAATGTAGCAAATGTAGTCACTCAAAAATTTCAGAATACAGGCTGGCTGTGGTGGCTCATACCTGTAATCACAACATTTTGTGACACTGAGGCAGGAGGATTACTTGAGTCCAGGAGTTCAAGACTAGCTTGGGCAACATAGTGAGGTTCTGTCTTTATAAAAAATTAAAAAATGGCTGGGCATGGTGGCTCACGCCTGTAATCTCAACACTTTGGGAGGCCGAGACAGGTGGATCACAAGGTCAAGAGATCGAGACCATCCTGGCCAACATGGTGAAACCCCATCTCTACTAAAAATACAAAAATTAGCTGGGCATGGTGGTGAACACCTGTAGTCCTAGCTACTCGGGAGGCTGAGGCAGGAGAATTGCTTGAACCCAGGAGGGAGAGGTTGCAGTGAGCCAGCCGACAAAAGAGCAACACAGTCTCAAAAAAAGAAAAAAATTAAAAATTAGTTGGGCATGGTGGTACATTCCTGTAGTCCCAGCTACTCAGGAGGCTGGGGCAGGAGGATGGCTTGAGCCTGGAAGGTTAAGGCTGCAATGAGCCAGGCCGGTACCACTGTACTTCCTGCCAGGCAACATAGTGAGACCCTGTCTCTAAAAAAAGGAAAAAGAAAAAAAATTGAGACTACAGAGAATTTTAACGAGGTTACTCCTATGCTTAAGTGTGCATACAATCTGGCTAAAAGGTAGCATCTATGTAAAAAATATAGATATCAATACAAGGGGGCTGGGCGTGGTGGCTCCTGCCTGTAATCTCATCACTCTGAGAGGCTGAGGCAGGCAGATCAACTGAGGTCAGGAGTTCGAGACCAACCTGGCCAAATGGCAAAGCCCTGTCTCTGCTAAAAATACAAAAAAATTTAGCCTGGCTTGGTGGCACGCACCTGTAATTCCAGCTACTCAGGAGGCTGAGGCAGGAGAATTGCTTGAACCTGGGACATGGAGGTTGCAGGGAGCTGAGATCGTGCCACTGCACTCCAGCCTGGGCCACAGGGCCAGACTCGGTCGCAAAAAAAAAAAAAAAAAAAAAAAAACGAAAAAACGGTGGAGGGGTAGACGCTAGGCATGGTGGCTCAGGCTCGTAATCCCAGCACTTTGGGAGGCTGAGGTGGGTGGATCACCTGAGGTCAGGAGTTCAAGACCAGTCTGGCCAACATGGTGAAACCCCATCTCTACTAAAAACAAAAATCAGCCGGGTGTGGTGGCGGATGCCTGTAATCCCAGCTACTCAGGAAGCTGAGGCAGGAGAATCGCTTGAACCCGGGAGGCGGAGGTTGCAGTGAGCCAAGATCATGTCACTGCACTCCAGCCTGGGCAACAAGAGCAAAACTCCATCTCAAAACAAAACAATACAAGATAATTAGCACATGCTGATAAGACTCTAATGATATAATGAATATGTACACAAAATTTTGAACACAATTATAGGGAGTTCAAACATTCCCTGAAGCCAGCTATGGGTCCCGAGTTAAGAATCCTTGGTTTCAAATATGGTTTTATCACCCAGAGCTTGGTGAAAATGGGATTTAAACTAGTTCTTTTTTTTTTTTTCTGAGACGGAGTTTCGCTCTGTCGCCCGGGCTGGAGTGCAGTGGCCGGACCTCAGCTCACTGCAAGCTCCGCCTCCTGGGTCCACGCCATTCTCCTGCCTCAGCCTCCCGAGTAGCTGGGACTATAGGCGCCTGCCACCTCGCCCGGCTAGTTTTTTGTATTTTTTAGTAGAGACGGGGTTTCACTGTGTTAGCCAGGATGGTTTCGATATCCTGACCTCGTGATCCACCCGTCTCGGCCTCCCAAAGTGCTGGGATTACAGGCTTGAGCCACCGCGCCCGGCCCCTTAACTAGTTCTTAAAGAATATGCTATGAAGGTGAAAGGGGGGCAGTCGGGGTAAGGTCATCTCAAGCAAGGGACAGAGCTAAGGATGACGGCAGGTTGGGCATGGTGCCTCATGCCTTGAATTTTGGGAGGCAAAGGTGGGTGGATCACTTGAGCCCAGGAGTTCGAGGCCTGCCTGGCCAACATGGTGAAACCCTGTCTCTACTAAAAATACAAAAATTCGCCATGCGTGGTAGCGGGTGCCTGTAGTCCCAGCTACTTGGGAGGATGAGGCAGGAGAATCGCTCAAACCCAGGAGACAGAGGTTGCAGTTAGCCGAGATTGCGCCACTGCACTCCAGCGTGGGCAACCGAGTGAGACGTGTCTCAAAAAAAAAAAACCCTGTCTCTACAAAAAATACAAAAATTAGCTGGGCATGGTGGCACATGCCTGTAGTCCCAGCTACTTGGGAGGTTTGCCAGGGCCTAGGAGGTGGAAGTTGCAGACAGCCGAGATTGAGCCACTACACTCCAGCTTGGGTGACAGAGCAAGGCTCTGTCTCAAAAAAAAAAAAAAAAAAAAAAAAAGGATGACAGCAGGACCATCTAACTGGAATGGAGGATTTATGCAGTAGGTAAGAAACAGGCTGAGAAGTACTGGTGTATGCCTTAAACTGTGTGGGTATTTCAAATAATTGAAAGTTTTTGGACAAAAGAATATTTAATGCCTAAAGCACTGTTTTTAGAAAATTACTTTGGTAGTTGTTTAGAAGGAATTAATTCACAAAACCATTAAAATGATTCAAGTTTGAAATGAAAAAATAACTGATAAGGTTTAGAGACTGATAAATTTATTTAGAAATACCAGGTTTGGGCTGGGCACGGTAGCTCATGTCTGTAATCCCAGCACTTTGGGAGGCCGAGGCAGGTGGATCACGAGGTCAGGAGTTCGAGACTAACCTGACCAGCATGGTGAAACCCCGTCTCTGCTAAAAATACAAAAAAATTAGCCCAGCGTGGTGGCTCACACCTGTAGTCCCAGCTATTCGGGAGGCTAAGACTCGCTTGAACCCAGGAGGTGGAGGTTGTGGTGAGCCGAGATCATGCCACTGCACTCCAGCCTGGGCAACAGAGAGAGACTCTGTCTCAAAAATAAAAAATAAAAAAAGAAATACCCGGTTTAGGCTGGGTAAAGTGGCTCACGCCTGTAATCCCAGCCCTTTGAAAGGCCGAGGCGGGTGGATCACCTGAGGTCAGGAGTTCGAGACCAGCCTGGCCAACATGGTGAAACCCCGTCTCTACTAAAAAATACAAAAATTAGCTGGGCTTGGTGGCGGGTGCCTTAATCACAGCTACTTGGGAGGCAGAGGCATAAGAATCATTTGAATCCAGGAGGCAGAGGTTGTAGTGAGTTGAGATCGAGCCATTGCACTAGCCTGGGGAACAAGAGCGAGACTTCTCTCAAAAAAAAAAAAAAGAAAGAAAGAAAGAAGAAGAAAAAAGAAATATCCAGTTTGAGGCTGGGTGCTGTGTCTTACACCTGTAATCTTAGCACTTTGGGAAGCTGAGGTGGGTGGATCACCTGAGGTCAGGAGTTTGAGACCAGCCTGGCCAACACGGTGAAACCCTGTTTCTACTAAAAACACAAAAATTAGCTGGGTGTGGTGGCACGCGCCTGTAATCCCAGCTACTTGGGAGGCTGGGGCAGAGTGCCACTGCACTCAAGCCTGGGCAACAGGGTGAGACTCTACCACAAAAAAAAAAAATAAATAAATAAAAATAAATTCCCGATTTGAAATTGAAAATCAGAAATAAAATTAGGTCAGGCCCATTTATTTATTTATCTACTTATTTATTTATTTCCAGAGATGGAGTCTCGTTCTGTCGCCCAGGCTGGAGTGCAGTGGTGAGATCTCGGCTCATTGCAACCTCCACCTCCCGGGTTCAAGCAATTCTCTTGCCTCAGCCTCCTGAGCAGCTGGGATTACAGACATGTGTCACCACGCCTGGCTAATTTTTGTATTTTTAGTAGAGATGGGGTTTCATCATGTTGGCCAGGCGATCTCATACTCCTGACCTCGTGATCCGCCTGCCTCGGCCTCCCAAAGTGCTGGGATTACAGGCATGAGCCAACATACCTGGCCATTCAGGCCTAGTTACTTAGTTTTGGGTGTTACTTATTGAATCTTTGAATATGCGGGAAGAAAGCTATGAGAGAAAAAGAATAAAAACAGAGATTATTCAAAGGCTATGCATGGGGTCGGGTACAGTGGATCATGCCTGTAATCCCAGCACTTTGGGAGGCCAAGACGGGCAGATCACAAGGTCAAGAGATCAAGACTATCCTGGCCAACATTGTGAAACCTCATCTCTACCAAAAATACAAAAATTAGTTGGGCATGGTGGTGCACATCTGTAGTCTGAGCTACTCGGGAGGCTGAAGCAGGAGGATCGCTTGAACCTGGGAGGCAGAGGTTGCAGTGAGCTGAGATCACACCACTGCACTCCAGCCTGGTAACAGAGCAAAGCTCCGTCCAAAAAAAAAAGAAAAAAAAACCAAAGTCTATGCATGAGACAAAGTGAATAGTCTATTACTGTGATTATAATAAAATGTTGAATTTATATACAGCAAATCTTGATAGAATGCTTAAGTTACATAGGTATTATGGGAAATAGAATGTTGTGGTTAATTAAGGAATAATACAAAATTTTGTTTTAACTTTTGCTTACTGGGTTTTTTCCCCCATATATATATATATTTTTTGAGACAGAGTCTGGCTCTGTTGCCCAGGTTGGAGTGCAGTGGCGCGATCTCAGCTCACTGCAAGCTCCACCTCCCAGGTTCACGCCATTCTACTGCCTCTGCCTCCCAAGTAGCTGGGACTACAGGCCCCTGCCACCATGCCCGGCTAATTTTTTTGTGTTTTCAGTAGAGACGGGGTTTCACCGTGTTAGCCAGAATGGTCTTGATCCCCTGACCTCGGCCTCCCAAAGTGCTGGGATTACAGGCGTGAGCCACTGCGCCTTGGCCTTTTCCCCCCAAAATATTATTACACTTTTTTCCTCTTGATAATTAGGAAATACAGATAAATTATTTTTAGAAGATTCAAGATGTCACTATCCTTCAAGTTGATTATTGTAAAATATGTGTTTTCAATGTAAAATAGCACAGTTATGGAGTTTGGGATCTAGCCATGGGAACCACAGAACATACCTTGGTGTATTAAGATTTCTGATCTCGATTTGACTTTTAGAGAAAGTCGGATAACATCAAAACAATTCTAAGAAAAAATTTTAAGCATTTCTGAGGTTCTATTAATTAAGTAGGACTTCAGTGCTTTTTTCTTTTTTTCCAACACAATGCAAATGTATTATTAAATCATTGGCACAGTTTCTATTGGTATCTACTTGCTTTATAATACAGAAGATGTTTATGATTTAGATTCCTCCTACTTTAGAAATTCCCTCCATTCACTTCTTTTGTGTCCCTCAAGATATAATCTGAACTTTCAGGAATAGTTCATTCTTGGTGTTACAAATGTTGGCTTCCCTCCTCCCTGGAATTCTTTTTTTTTTGAGACGGAGTCTCACTCTGTGGCCCAGGCTGGAGTGCAGTGGTCGGATCTCAGCTCACTGCAAGCTCCGCCTCCCGGGTTTACGCCATTCTCCTGCCTCAGCCTCCGGAGTAGCTGGGACTACAGGCGCCCGCCACCTCGCCCGGCTAGTTTTTTGTATTTTTTAGTAGAGACGGGGTTTCACCGTGTTAGCCAGGATGGTCTCGATCTCCTGACCTCGTGATCCGCCCGTCTCGGCCTCCCAAAGTGCTGGGATTACAGGTTTGAACCACCGCGCCCGGCCTCCTCCCTGGAATTCTATTAGAATGTTTCTGTCACTTTAGAAACTTTCCTATTCTGGTGCAACATGCCAAGAAACCCAAGTATAAAATAGTGATTGTTTAATCTTACTTGGACACGTGTGCCCGTTCTTATAAATCTAGACTCTGTATATTACATGCATACAACTATCCCTATGGATCTCCTAGTAATCTCACTGACTCCACCTGAGGCTTCTGAAAAAAAAAAAAAACCCAATTACCTTAAATTTTATTAAGAGCTCTTCGTAAACTACTGAGCAAGAGAAGTGAATCCTGCATAGATTCAGTCCCCGGTTCCCAGAGCGCTTCCCCGCCGCAGGTCTCTGAACAGTTGGAGAGGACAAACCTCCGCTAAGAAGCGGAGGCCGCCAGTGCTCACCACACACAGGAATTAGGATATCCATGCTGTACCACACTCTTCTCTTCCCCTACCGGGCCTGAAATAAAACATAGTGAAGCGTAAATCTAGAGTCCTTCGGTACCTTCTCAGAAACGGCGGCAAGGAGGCTTCAAAGGGGCTTGCTTCCTGACCGGGGATCCAGACGGTCGCGCGGGTAGTCAGCACTCTCTCTGGGAGGGACAGTCCCCGTCCCGAAGGGACGGCCCAGGAGGGGTGGAGCCGTCCCCGCCCGAACACAGGGGCATCCGCGCTCCCTGTAGGGTACCCCGCGTGCTGGCCCCGAAGCGGTGGCAGTCGGGGTGGCGCTCTTCCTCCGCTCTTTGGGGTCCCGGCGCCCCTCAGGGCAGGGGGGGAGACCGCTGAGGAGGCACCCTCAAGTTCACCTCAGGCTCCTGACACCAGCCCCGCCGCGGTTCCCCCGATCGGCTTTCCGTTGGTCCTGGTGGCTGCGGAAGCGTCAACTAGACCCCACCAGCTGGAACCAATATCACCTGAGAAGCAGCCGGGCCGCCCGGAGGCCACGCCCAGGGGAGGAGCCTGAGGACGCCCAGCCGGGTGGAGCACGCCAGGTGAGCACGCCTGCGCAGTCGGGCCGTAAACAAGCCCGCCCCTTCCCTTCGGCCCGCCTTCGCGGGGCTGGCCCGCGGGTGGGAGGGGCGACAAGGAAAAGGCAAGGGGTGGGGGAAGAGGGAGCACCAGGAACAGCGCCTGCGCGGTGGGCGTGATCCGGGCACTTAGGGCAGGATGAACGCTGCTTTCCAAGATGGCGACGGAGGGAGGAGGGAAGGAGATGAACGAGATTAAGACCCAATTCACCACCCGGGAAGGTCTGTACAAGCTGCTGCCGCACTCGGAGTACAGCCGGCCCAACCGGGTGCCCTTCAACTCGCAGGGATCCAACCCTGTCCGCGTCTCCTTCGTAAACCTCAACGACCAGTCTGGCAACGGCGACCGCCTCTGCTTCAATGTGGGCCGGGAGCTCTACTTCTATATCTACAAGGGGGTCCGCAAGGTACCGACCCGGGCGTCACTGGGGTCAGCCAGCGGCGTAGGCAGAGGCGGGAGCAGGGCGGTGACAGTGGGGCCAGGGTGACCGAGAGGGGTGGCCGTCGCTCTTACTTTTGAGTGGGCCGGTAACTCCCTCCACTGGGGTACTCCTGAGGAGAGGGGATTCAGGAGTGAGGAGGGTGCTGGCGGTGGCGTTTCGAAGGGGTGGGGGCTGTGGAAAGGGACCGTGGGACGCGGGGCTCTGGCTGGGAGGCTCCCAGGGGAGCCGGCTGCGTCCCTTCCAGCCTGGTCCATCAGGCTCTGACATGGCCAGGGAGCGGGCCTGCGAGTCCCCGGAAGAGGTGGGGTGGCCGTCTTGTCTGCTTCGATTGCCTCGCCTCCCTGGAGGGTTGGAAGTCTCGCCCTGGGTTAGAGAACAGGGGCGCAAGACGGCTTAACAAGATCTCTGTAAGGCGGAACTGGGGCCGGGAAGCGGAGGACTGAGACTAGGTCAGAAAGAACCTGCTCGGCACGCAGGGCTACTCCACCTGCTGCCGCACTGACACTTCTAGGAGCCTCTCCTGGTGTTAACATTTCTATTTCCAAAAACATCCGCGGGAGGTCGGCTGTCAGTGTCTCCGCCGAGGGGACGTTCTGAAAGACTGTTAAGGAGAGTCATCTTGTCCCTTGTAGTATGTGAAGGGCTGAGTACTACAGTTGAAATGATGTTTGCAGTGAACTAAGCTGGTTCGGAAGGGTTGTGTGTGAGAGTGCCCAGATTAGTCTTGTCCAACAAGTCAGACTGTGTCCCAAACAGGGAGGGATAATGCCTTAAAAGCTACTTTTAAAGGGACCATCCTTCTTGGCGGGCGAGTTACCAGTAATTCTCTGAGGCATGTAAGCATCCTTTAAAAGTATCTCTTTAAAAGCAGCCATTTATTAGAGCTTTTCTTTCATTGGCTATGTAACTATGTTTTCACTGAGAATTGCTTAGTTTTGAGATTGTAGTCTTTGACTTGATATTATGGAAGAGTGAGGAAATAAATGCATCCCACAGCACCTCCAAATAGGACAAGGTGATAAAAGATTAATTCGCAAATGCATGTTAGCATGAAAATAAATTGTTCATATTGAAGAGTGATCATTCCCTAGGATTTCATATAACCAGATCCAGTACAGGATTTTCGCTTGTTACAAGAGCTAGGGAAATGACAGTGGTATCTAAATGTAGCAAAGTTGTTTCTTTCATTCACGGTGAATCTTTTTTATTAGTGTTTATGATAATAAGTGTACCACTGTATTTAGAGTATGCTATTGGAAGTTATTGAGGATAAATCGCTTGACCTTTTTTTTTTTTCTCTTTTGGAACTGCAAACGCTTGAAGTAGTCTTCAGTCTAGGGGCTGAAGTTTTACTCCTACTCCCAACTTTGTCACTGACTTGTTGGGTGACCTTGGATAAGTTATTTAACTTCTATTTGCACCTCTTTAAAAAGGGAATGTTACAGTGCACGTTGTAACTAATAACATAATAATCGTAATGAATTTTAAGGCCCTGAAACACTCAGTAAATGTAAAATATAGTTAAAGAAATACTAAAAGTAACTGTCAAATAGGAAGCTGCCTTCTTAACGTTGATGTTCAAAGTGAAAGGATTGATTTTGTCTCTGGAAATTAAGTTTAGAATTTTAAGTTTTAAAAATTTATATTTATATAAAAATACAATGTGCTTAAAAACTAAATTCACTAACTAGCAATTATTAATGCAGGAATTACTTAAAAAATTTTTTTTCTTTGAAGGTTATTACTTCTGAAGCATCCTAATGGCAAACCTTATCTGGATCTGATAGCCCTGGTTTACATCATAAAGACAGGTTTCTTGCCTGAAAGTATCATTACAATAGTGTTCTCTTTTAGTGGGACGCTATGCCCTGAAGGGTAAAAGGAGGCAGGGTTTTTAAAACTACACCAAAAAATTATTTTAAACAAGATAAATCTGAAATACATAAATTGCCCTTACCTACATAATTTGAGTGTTTTAACGTTTTTTGGGTAAAATTTCATTTTCATGTGGTAGTATCTTATAGATACATTTGCATTATGTTGCAGATGTTTCTGCTCTCTTTTAATTGTAACTTAAAAATTTTTTTTCCATTAATGAGTTTGCATTTATTGTTATTTCTGAGTAAAAGTGACTTTTTGTGGCTATTTTCTGATTTAAAATATAGGAAATAAATTTTCCTTAATTGGAAAACCAAAATTTACTCTTTTTTTTTTTTTTGAGACAGAGTCTCGCTCTGTCGCCCAGGCTGGAGTGCAGTGGCCTGATCTCAGCTCACTGCAAGCTCTGCCTCCCGGGTTCACGCCATTCTCCTGCCTCAGCCTCCCGAGTAGCTGGGACTACAGGCGCCCGCCAACACGCCCGGCTAATTTTTTGTATTTTAGTAGAGACAGGGTTTCACCATGTTAGCCAGGATGGTCTCGATCTCCTGACCTCATGATCCGCCCATCTCGGCCTCCCAAAGTGCTGGAATTACAGGCTTGAGCCACCGCGCCCGGCCCCCAAAATTTACTCTTTAGAGTTAGTAGTTATAAACCTATTTTTGGCCGATGGCCATTAAACATGTTTTTGTTTTTGTTTTTAGAGACGGGATCTCATTCTGTTGCCTAGGCTGGAGTGCGGTGGCATGCTTATAGTTCACTACAGCTTCAAACTCCTGGGCTCAGATGATCTTCCCACTTCAGCCTTCCTAGTGGCTGGAACTACAGGTGTGCACCACCATGCCTGGCTAATTAAAAAAAAAAATGTTTTTTAGAGGTGGAGGTCTTGCCGTGTTGCCCAGGCTGGTCTTGAACTCCTGGCCTCAAGCGATCCTCCTACCTCAGCCCGGTAAAGTGCTGAGGTTATAGATATGACCCACCACGCCCAGAGCACAGTTGGCTATTTTGATTGTTTTGACTGTTTTTTTTTTTTTTTTTGTCCTTTGAGGGGTGTAAAATTTTACAATAATTATTTGGATTATTCAGAAGATCTAATTTAGATGTATAAATTCAACTTAAGTCTGCGTGTAAAATGAGTAGAGAATAGGTCTTTTAAAGAACTTAAATCATGAATTACGTGCTACCTTTCCTGAGAAAAAATATGGGGTCCTGGGGAAATGGAGTAGGTGAGGAAGTAGTCTAACATTCGTGCTAAGGAGTGCAATCTTGATCCTTTTAAAAGGTTTACAGGTGTCTGGAGTTAGAAGGAACTTTAGAGTTTGTTATTTCACCCTCATCAGAGAACTGAGGCCAGAGAGGGGATGCAAACTTGTTAGAATTTTTTCTCATAGTAAGGAAAATGAAGCACAGCTGAGTCTAAACTGTCTTAGAAGAGACTGATCTGGCTTTTTGATCACAGGGATATCATATATTCCAAGAACTTATAGAATCTACCCCGGCATTTTGCCATGTATTATTTTATTAAATTCTTGAGGTAGATTAAAACATCTTTTCACAATTGAGGAAGTTTAAGAATGGGGTTTCTTGTGTGAGGAGATGTAGTTTGGCAAATTTATTTAACTAAAGGCAGTATTAACATTGATTTAGTACTGACACTAATCATTTCACCAGATTTGAGTGACTACTGTGATAGTAACGATACTAGGCAAGGTGATGTGAGGTATTCAGAGCTAAATAAGACCCTGTCCCTCTCCCCAAAAGACTTTCAGTTACTAGCTTTCAGACATCTTTATTACATACTTTGTTCTTCTTTTTTTAAAAAGAGGTTGTGGTCTGGTGTAGTGGCTCACGCCTGTAATCCCAGCACTTTGGGAGGCTGAGGTGGGGGGATCGCTTGAGCCCAGAAGTTTGAGACCAGCCTGGATAACATATCAATACCCTGTGTCTACAAAAAAATAATAACAAAAAGAAAATTAGCTGGGCATGGTGGTATGTGCCTGTAGTCACAGCTACTTGGGAAGCTGAGGAGGGCTCTTGAGCCCAAGAGTTAAGGTTACAGTGAGCTATAATTGTGCCACCGTACCCCAACCTGAGGAACAGAATGAGACCCTGTTTTTATTTATTTATTTATTTATTTATTTTGAGACGGAGTCTCCCTTTGTCGCCCAAGCTGGAGTGCAGTGGCCAGATCTCAGCTCACTGCAAGCTCCGCCTCCCGGGTTTACGCCATTCTCCTGCTTCAGCCTCCCGAGTAGCTGGGACTACAGGTGCCCGCCACCTCGCCCAGTTAGTTTTTTTTTTTTGTATTTTTTAGTAGAGACAGGGTTTCACCGTGTTAGCCAGGATGGTCTCCATCTCCTGACCTCGTGATCCGCCCATCTTGGCCTCTCAAAGTGCTGGGATTACAGGCTTGAGCCACCGCGCCCGGCAAGACCTTGTTTTTAAAACAACAGAAAGGGGGAGTGGGGCTGCACGCGGTGGCTCACGCCTGTAATCTCAGCACTTTGGGAGGCCGAGGCGGGTAGATCACCTGCGATCAGGAGTTTGAGACCAGCCTGGCCAACATGGTAAAACCCCGTCTCTACTAAAAATACAAAATTAGCTGGGCGTGGTGGTGCTCACCTACAGTCCCAGCTACTCGGGAGGCCAAGGCAGGAAAATCGCTTGAACCCGGGAGGTGGAGGTTGCAGTGAGCTGAGATCATACCACTGTACTCCAACCTGGGCAACAGAGCTAGACTCTGTCTCAAAAAAAAAAAAAAAAAAAAAAAGATTGTTTTAGGATATAGGATAAAAGATGCCAAAGGTAAGGTAGCTGGGCTTATTGGACCAATCCTCTCTTCTCATTTTATGGATATCTGTTTTTACATAAATACGAATTGGCTCCATTCAGATCTCAGCTTAACCATCACTTCCTCAGGAAATTTTGCTTTGAATCCCCATGGTGTAACAGTTTTCCCCTATTACATGGGGTTTTTTTTGTTTTGTTTTTTGAGGCAGAGTCTTGCTCTGTTGCCCAGGCTGGGGTGCACTGGTGTGATCTCGGCTCGCTGCATCCTCTGCTGCCTGGGCCCAAGTGATTCTTGTGCCTCAGCCTCTTGAGTAGCTGGGATTACAGGCATGCACCACCGTGCCTGGCTCATTTTTGTATTTTAATAGAGATGGGGTTTTGCCATGTTGGCCAGGCTGGTCTGGAACTTCTGGCCTCAAGTGATTCACCGGCCTCAGCCTCCCAAAGTGCTGGGATTATAGGCCCTATTATGTGTATGTGTTCTTAGAGCATCCTGTACTTTGCCTTCCTAGCACTTTTCTGAATTTGTAATTCTGTGTGATGATGCAATTGTGCCTTCTGTAAACAAAGCTCCCTTAGAATAGGGACCTTATCTTTCCTGCTCTCCATCTTCTCAATGCCCAGTGCAGTGTCCAGTTTAGAGTTAGGCCCTTACTGTGTATTTGTTGAGTGGATGACTGAGTAAAGCCATGTCTATGCCAAACTTGAAAGAGATCTTTAGAAGCTGAAAAACCTATTCAATTTTGGGCCCAAAAGTCACTTGGGTGTTTTTTAATAGCTCATATCTTTTAAAAGACATTTAAAAATATTGCTCATATCTTTTAAAAGACATTTAAAAATATTGCTAGTAAGTAACAAATTTAACCTTCTTAAAATAGGGAAATTGTATAAGAGACAATGAAGTAATAGTAAACAAATGACACATATTACTTTTGATCTACTTCTGTCAAACCATGTCACCTACCAGATCCATGTACAACTTTTAAAAACTGTACTTAGGTCAGGAGTGGTGGCTCAAACCTGTAATCCTAACACTTTGGGAGGCCGAGGCAGGAGGATTGCAGGAGTCCAGCCTGGGCAACATAGTGAAACCTCATGTGGGTTCGAGACCAGCCTGGGCAACATAGTGAAACCCTGTCTCTACAAGGGTGGGCGTGGTGTCATGTGCCTCTCGTCTCAGCTACTTGGAAGGCTGAGTTGGAAAGGTCACTTGAACTGGGGAGGTTGAGGCTGCAGTGAACTGTAATTGTGCCACTGCACTCCAGCCTGGGCAACAGAGTGAGAGCCTGTTTCAAAAAAAACCAAAACAATCAATAATAAAAACTGTACTCAGGATGACTTAACATTCAAGCCAAAGAACCTTCCTACCTCCCCACATCTTAAGATTCCAGGCCACAAATGTACTGCCCAGAGAAGTTACTGCAGTGATAACTACAGGAGGTAGGGAGTAGATTTAGAGGGTTCTAAGGTTTTTCCAACTCTAAAGGTTGTATGATTCTGTGCTCAGGTTTTTTTTTTTTTTTTTTTAGTGAAAATGGATGCATCTTTCTATTGGGAAGATGTCTTCATCTCTTTGATTCATTGCTTACTTGATTTGGAATTGAGAGGGGTGGGGTGTTCGGGAAAGCAAGCTGAAAACATTGTGATTTTTAGGTCTTTATGCTAGAAGAGTTTTTTTTTTTTTTTTTTTTGAGACGAATTCTTGCTCTGTCACCCAGGCTGGAGTGCAGTGGCTTGATCTTGGCTCACTGCAACCTCTGGCATCCGGGTTTTAAGTGATTCTCCTGTCTCAGCCTCTGAAGTAGCTGGGATTATAGGCGCTTGCCACCACGCCCAGCTAATTTTTGTATATTTAGTAGAGACAGGGTTTCAGCATCTTGGCCAGGCTGGTCTTGGACTCCTGACCTCGTGATCCATCCTCCTCGGCCTCCCAAAGTGCTGGGGATTACAGGCGTGAGCCACCACGCCCGGCTAGAAGAGCTTATGTTCATGATGCTGAGATGAAGTTGGGGCCAGAAGAAGAGTCAGTTCATAAAAGCTGAAGTATTTTTAGATCCTATTTAAAGAAGAAGGTAATGGGTTGACTTGAGAGAGAATGAGCGTTCTGTTATGGGAATGTTCTTATGGGAAATGTTCTGTCTCTTTGTCAAAAACTGCAGGACCACCTGTTGGTGACATTGGAGGAATTCCTGCTTTGTGTGGGAGGGTGAACTAGATGCCTTTAAAAAAAATGTTCCCCCTAACAGACTGGTTTTAGATACTTCACTGCTTCAGAGAGGGTCGTGTTCACATCCTTCTCCCCTTTTGTAATTTTTCACACCTCCCTGGCTCCCCTTTTATCATTTAGAAAGAGGTTCTGAAGTCTAGAACTTTTTGTATTAGATATACTTTGAGAAATCTTGTACTTAATTTAGTAGGTCACAAAGGGTTGCTGAATGACTGGAAACTTGTGTTTCTTTTCCATTAAAGGCTATTTACTGACTTCTGAAATATTGATGATTTATTTGACTTTAGAATGTTGCATACTGAGGGGAAAGCATCTTAATACATCATTTAAAGCAGATATACTTTCATACTATACCTGGGTTCTCTTAGCTTTGAAGAGGAGGGTGGTGATGAGATTTTGGAAGACTCCATTGGGTAACCTGTAATCCCAGCACTTTGAGAGGCCGAGGCGGGTAGATCATCTGGGATTAGGAGTTCAAGACCAGCCTGGTCAACACGGTGAAACCCCATCTCTACAAAAAATACAAAAATTAGCCAAGCATGGTGGTGCATGCCTGTAATCCCAGCTACTCAGGAGGCAGGAGAATCGCTTGAACCCAGGAGGTGGAGGTTGCAGTGAGCCAAGATCATGCCAGTGCACTCCAGCCTGGGCAACAAAGCGAGACCTCCCCAAAAAAGGAGGACTTCATGGGTGGATATGAGCAATGGTGAGAAGCACCTGGAATATGTCATTGAAGTCCATGAGATAGTCATGAATGCCGTTCTTTCAGCAAATATTCATGGAGTATGCCTACCAGATACAAGGTACTGTTTTAGATGCTGGGTGTAGTCAAAGTCTTTGCCCTCAAGAAACGTGTCACTTATACGATATTTATTATTGACTTAATATAGTGACTTAAGGGTAATGTGCTTTGATAGAAAACTTGAGCGTGAGCAAGCATCAAAACATGGTGGATTTTGTCACTGAGTGGTTTGGCTATGTGGCTAAAGAACCTTATTTTATTTTATTTTTATTTTTATTTTTGGAGACAGAGTCTCACTCTATTCCCCAGGCTGGAGTGCGATGGCATGATCTCTGTTCACTGCAAACTCCACCTCCCGGGTTCAAGCCATTCTCAGGCCTCAGCCTCCCGAGTAACTGGGATTACAGGCACCTGCCACCACGCCCGGCTAATTTTTGTATTTTTAGTAGAGGCGGGGTTTCTCCTTGTTGGCCAGGCCAGTCTTGAACTCCTGACTTCAGGTGATCCTCCTGCCTGGGCCTCCCAAAGTGCTGGGATTACAGGCGTGGCTGCTGCACCTGGCCAATAACCTTGTTTTAAAAATAGGAAGATTTTTGTCATCTGGAATTTAGTATCTTAGAGAATAATTCTGTTTCTTTCTCAGTGAGGTTAGTTTGTGCAGTAATATGAAATGTGATCTTATTTGGTTATTCAGGAGACCTTAAAAATAGAAGTAACCTTAATTGGTATACATTTCTAATTGGTAGAATTCAGTTTTAATTTTCAGGACACTTGAAATTGACAGTGTCAGTGACAAGTTACCTTGGCTCATGCCCATAATTCCAGTATTTTAGGAGGCCGAGGCAGGAGGATTGCTTGAACCCCAGGAATTTTAGACCAGCCAGGGCAACACAGTGAGATACCATCTCTACAAGAAAAAATTAGCCAGGTGTGGTGGTGCATGCCTGTGGCCCCAGCTATTCAGGTGGCTTAGGTGGGAGAATTGCTGGAGCCTGGGAGGTTGAGGCTGCAGTGAGCTGAGATTGTGCCACTGGACTCCAGCCTGGGTGACAGAGCTGAGACTCTGTCTCAAAAAACAAAACAAAACTTAATCCTCATTCATCAAGCATTTATTGATGACTGGTATATACGAGGCACTGCTGTCTATTGTGGCCAATGTGAAGTGTATTTAACACTCCTGTTTTTAAAGAGTTTGGCTTTGTGTGTGTGTGTGTGTGTTTGGAATAGGGTCTCACTGTGTCACCTAGGCTGGAGGGCAGTGGCATGATCATAGCTCACTGCAGCTTCAACCTCCTGGGCTCAAGTGATTCTCCTACCTCAGCCTCCTGAGTAGTTGGGACTACAGACATGTGCCACTGCACCTGGATAATTTTTAAAAATTTTTTGTAGGCTGGATGCAGTGGCTCACGCCTGTAATCCTAGCACTTTGGGAGGCCAAGGCGGGTGGATTACGAGGTCAGGAAATTGAAACCATCCTGGCTAACATGGTGAAACTCCGTCTCTACTAAAAACACACAAAAAATTAGCCTGGTGAGGTGGCGGGCGCCTGTAGTCCCAGCTACTCAGGAGGCTGAGGCAGGAGAATCGCT
>NC_045439.1:4308596-4380202 GCF_002776525.5 Piliocolobus tephrosceles | reverse complement strand
GTGGCCGGGTGCAGTGGCTCATGCCTGTAATCCCAGCACTTTGGGAGGCTGAGGTGGGCAGATCACCTGAGGTCAGGAGTTTGAGACTAGTCTGGCTAACACGGTGAAACCCCATCTCTACCAAAAATACAAAAATGAGCCGGGTGTGGTGGCATGAGCCTGTTGTCCCAGCTACTTGGGAGGCTGAGGCGGGAGAATTGCTTGAACCCCAGAGGCAGAGGTTGCAGTGAGCCGAGATCGTGCCATTGCACTCCAGCCTGGGCTACAGAACGAGACTCTGTCTCCAAAAAAAAAAAAGTTTCATTTGTGTGTTTTCCAGATCCTCAGTGAGTTCCTTGTAGGAATGGACCATGTTTGTGCACCTCTTCTCCCTTTCTTCCCTTATACCAGTGGTTCTCTTAGGCCTGGTCCCTGACCAGCAGTATCAGCATCCCCTCAGAATTTGTGACAGTGAAGATTCTGGGTCCTTGCACTTGAACACTGAGTCAGGACCTGTGAGAGGAGAGCGGGCCCAGCAATCTGTGGTGTAACTGCCATGCCAGGTAATTCTGATGGGCTAGTTTGAGAACCACTGCCTTATAGGATCTAATATAGGTTTACCTCACAGCGAACACTCAGCTCACTGACTAATTTGTAGACTCTGCTAATCACTGCTGATTTGTTTCTATCTCATAGCTGCCATTTACTGAATAGTTCCACTGGGCTAGGCACTGAACTAGGTGCTGTCACATGCATCGTCCCTTACGATCTCACAGATACTTTGCAGAAGAGGGAGTGGTGCGTCCCATTTTATATAGAGATGAGAGAGGGGAGTCTCTGAGGGATGTAGTAACTTGTCCAGGCTACACAGCTGGTAAGTGGCAGCAGGAGATTTCAGCAAGGCCTGTCAGACTCCAAAGCCTATGTTCTTTCTAGTACCCCATGCTGCTTTTCACGTAAACTCTCGCTCCCAGAGAATTCATGTGGCTGTCATGTGGTTTTATAATAAATGGTTGTAATACCTATATTTCTAGATTTTTCTCATCGTATACTTAAACCACCCACTAAGCAGCAACCTTTCAGCTTTTTAAAAAAAAGACTTTTCCATTTAATAATATTCATTTATTTACAGTGTGTCAGAATTAGGAGGTATTGTGAAAGAGGCCTTTGAGATCATACTCTACCCTCTGTATTTTCACAGGTAGAGCCATCGTATGTGCTACTTTATCTTTGTCTCAGAAATTAAACTTTCATTGAGGTGTAAATTGGCATACTACACAGTTTTGACCTCTAAACTTCTAACTTTTTTTTTTTTTTCTAAAAAAAAAAAAAAGAAAAAAAGGAAATGAGGTCTCACTGTGTTGCCCAGGCTGGTCTCGAACTCTAGGCTCCAAGTACTCCTCCCATCTCAGCCTCCCAGAGTGCTAATATTACAGATGTGAGCCACCACGCCTGGCCTGAATTTATAACTTAAAAACATTATGCTACATCAAGTTCAGTAAAATCTTAACTGATTGGAAAGAGTAATTTTATTGGTTTAACTTTGCCTTTCCTCACCCCCTCATTTTCAAATCCCTCCCCTCATATTTGTACATACATTTTCCAACAAGTGGCTAAATATTAACTTTTATTTTTAAAATGCCTCGTAAGGAATCAAATACTTATTTCCATGCTAACTCACTGTAGTTCTTGGTTTGAATGCATTTAAAAAAATGTAAATTGATACTATTAATAATGGTAACAGTTACGTCGGTACGGTGGCTCACACCTGTAATCCCAGCACTTAATGAGGCTGAGGCAGGCGGATCACTTGAGGTCAGGAATTCAAGACCAGCCTGACCAACATGGTGAAACCCTGTCTCTACTAAAAATGCAAAAATTAGCTGGGCGTGGTGGTAGGCGCCTGTAATCCCAGCTAGTTGGGAGGCTGAGGCAGGAGAATCACTTGAACCTAGGAGGCGGAGGTTTCAGTCAGCTGAGATTGCACCACTGTACTCCAGCCTGGGCAACAGAGCAAGACTCTGTCTCAAAAACAAAGCAACAACAATAATAATAATAATAGTAATAACAGCCAGTATTTACATAGCAGTTACTTTGTTCCAGGTATGATTCTGATCACTTTACATATTTTAACTCCTTTAATCCTCGAACACTGCCTATAGCAGGGTCACTATTTTATTATCCCCATTTTCCCATTTTGTGGAAGTGTTGGTACATAAAAGCAAATAGCTTGTTCAGGCTCACAGGACAGAATCTGAAGGCATCCTGGCTCCAGAGTCTCTGCTCTTAACCACTCTTTAGAGTGTCTTGCACGTTTTCAACCAGAGCTTTCTCTATATAACATATCACTTTACACTTTTAAAATAGTGTACTATTTATTGCAACTCCTGGGTTCAAGGGATCCTCCTGACTTAGCCTCCGGAGTAGCTTGGATTACTGCTTGGGGTCAAGAATTTTGTAAGAATTTTGTGAGAGCAGGGCAAGTACTCAGGCTTGCTGTGGGCAACAAGAAAAGTGGGGACGTTGCGTTATTTTGGGTCTCTTCATATTTAAAAATAAATCTAGTTGTAGTACACTACACGGAGGAGAGATCAGATCTTTCTATGTCACTTGAGAGATTCTCTTTTGGTTTGTAGCCACAGCTGCTGTCTATGAGACCTGCTGGTATTTGGAGCTTTACCCTTTGTCATAACCATCTGTACTAGCAAGCTGAGGGGCTGGCCTGCATTTCTTAGCTTTCCATATGTGTGTACCCTAGTTTAAAATTGCTGCCTGTTTCTGCCATCCTTGTCTTTGCATACAGAATTTTGCATACATCCTCGCTGACCAGAGTTTTATTGATGAGTATTTGACTGCATGCAAAGGGATGATTTTCCTGAAGGTGGCCAAAAGATTTGGAAAGAGCTGTGGATGTGGGCTTTGGCATTAGTTCATCAGGACACATTCAGCTTGAGAACTTTGAATTATCAAGAGGCAAGCAACTCATGTCTTCCTGTACAGTTGCTGTCTCCTGAAGAAGGCTGGCAGCATTCAGAACATAAGTTATGAACTTTAACCAAAGGAGTGTCATTTGGTTTATCCTAAATTTAATGAGTTTGGGAAAGTCTTCTGTAGTTCATCGCAATGTGTTATAAATAATAGAATAGTTTCAGGTTCTGTCTGGTAGTTACTGTCTGATGTGGAAGCAAGAAGACCACAGGTGAGAGGAGAAGACGACTGAGAAATGAGGGCTTTGGGTTAGGTTACCTTAGTGCTTTTCCTAGTTTCCTGGGCATGGTGCATTTACAGTGAATGAGACCAGAGCTCCGAGTTGAGCTGCTGTGTTAATTGGTTGTATGATTTTAGGCAGTTTACTTCTTTGGTCTGAGTTGCAGCATCTTGAGAGCAAGTGTGACTTTTTTTTTTTTTTTAAATGACCATTCACCTTAGGTGACTTTTTAAAGTGCCACTCCAGCTTTGTCTATTCTCTGATCCCCTGATGTAAGACTTAGATTACCTACATTCATATAAGATTTTTGTATATTATAATTATATTACAGAATTGTTCACACTGGGAAATGAGTTGCTTCTGTAGTCTGCTTCTTTGGTAATAGCTTTATATTTAACTTTTAGCTAGTAGTTGCAAAATTTTAATTCCATATATTACATCATATGAGACTGCAGTGCGTTATACAAGATCATGAGTGGTAAACTTAGCATAGAGCATAGTCTAGCACGTGTGGAATTGTTGACAAGTATTAGCTTTTGGATTATGGTTGGTTTCAGCCTTCAGTGTGGAACTTCCTATTCAGTTCTAAGTGGGTTGGCCTGCTAACCTACATTTTCAATACAGCACTGTCCCTGTGCTAACCTACATTTTCAATACAGCACTGTCCCTGACTGAGATGACGAATACACCTCCTTTCCCTTTCAGCGTAATATTTTTATTTCAGGTCTCAATATTTTAACTTCTAAATGCTAAAAATATTACTGAATACTTGAAAACAAATTTCACTGTGTAACCCTTTTAGCTGTTTCTTCTGGATTAAGGGTAGTGTAGGATTCGGTTTTCCTAGAATCTTTAGAAGACTGTAAAATTGGTGATAAATTCTCAGTTCAGTTCCTATGAAAAAGATGTGGATTCATATTATAAATATACATTAGAGAAAAAACAGGGAGCTAAACTTGGAACAGATTGGATTTCCCAAAGAGGACTCTGGGGAGAGCTATCTTTATTTGCCACTGTAGCAAAGTAAGAGCACACAGTGAGCTGTTCTAGCGCTGAATGCTATTTGAAGAATAAAACAAAAGAACTAGCCATGGCTTCCTCCTCTGTTGCCTGAATGGTTGGCTTCTTTAAGTAATTTTCCTGGCCTTTTTCCTCTCATTGAGTGATGTCACTGATGCCACAGAAAGATGCGTAATAGACTCCTATGGTCTTAATTGGTGTGAAACTTTATGATTTGACCTGTTAGAAATATATTATCACCTGTTGATCTATCATTCCCATTCACGCATTTGCTCAGTGTTACAGTAAGCTTCCTTTTATTGTAAATTTTACTGTTTATCAAGTCACAGATTTTTCTGCGACCCAGAAGCTCCCAAAAGCGCTGGGATTACAGGTGTGAGCCACTGTGCCCGGCCTATACTTTTAGTATAGAAATTTAGCTATAGAAATTTTAGTTATAGAAATTTCCCAGTTTATACAGAAGTAGAGAAAATAGTATAATGAACTTTCATATACCTGTCTCCCAGCTTCAACAGTTAATGATGTATGGTTAAGTCTCATTTCATGTATTATCTTATCCCCATTGGATTATATTAAAGCAAATCCCAAACATCATGTCTTTTCTTCTGTATTTAAAAAAACTTTTTTTAATAGAAATTTTAATTTTTTTTTACTATGTTGGCCAGGCTGGTCTCAAACTCCCGCCTTCAATCAATCCTCCCAACTTGGCCTCCCAAAGTGGGAGGATTACAGGCACAGGCCACTGTCCCTGGCGTCCTGTATTTTTTTTTTAAGAGTTTGGGTCTATGTTTTCCATGCTGGCCTTGAAAACATAGTGAAAGAAGTTTATATTTGAACACAGGCTGTTCCTTGACAGATGTGTAAGTATTCTTTATGGTTGATTTCTTGACTTATGAAGGTCTATTTCTTGTATTTAATCTAGTTTTAACTTTTTTTTTCTTCCTTTTAAAAAATTTTTTTGTAGAGACAAGTTCTCACTATGTTGCCCAGGCTGGTCTTGAACTTCTGGACTCAATTTATCCTCCTGCTTTGACCCCCTAAAGTGCTGGGATTACAGGCATGAGCCGCCATGCCTGGCCCTTTAAAAAATAAACAGCCTGGGTGCAATGGCTCATGCCTGTAATCCCAGCACTTTGGGAGGCCGAAGTGGTCAGATCACTTGAGGTTAGGAGTTCAAGACCGATCTGGGCAACATGGTGAAACCCTGTCTCTACTAAAATATAAAAATTAGCAAGGTGTGGTGGTGCATACCTGTAATCCTGGCTACTTGGGAGGCTGAGGCAGGATAATCACTTGAGCCTGGGAGGTGGAGGTTGCCGGGAGCCGAGATGGTACCACTGCACTCCAGCCTGGGTGACAGAGTGAGACTCCATCTGAAAGAAAAAGAAAAAAAAAAAAAAAAAAGAAAGTTATGGCCTAAACATATTTTTAGGTTATTTGAGGATATTAGACATATATGACGAATGACTAACAGCACAAATGCCAAGTGAGTAGTTGTAGTGATGAACCAATGCTATTGAACTTCCGATGAAGGCGAGATCAAAGCTTTTCCTCACACTAGTATTTAGAAGATCAGCTCTCTGTTACCCGAACTGATTTGAGGCTGTATTCTTCAGCTGATGCCTGGTTGGATGAGAGAGTATTTGAATTACAGAAGCCAAGTCAAGCATTTTGGCCACTTTTTTTTGTAGCTGATCTCCATTAATGTTTAAGATACGTTTAATGTTCTCTCACTCTAACTCTTTCACTTCCTGTTTGAAACACAGCAGTGCATTATGTCCAAAATGCTGTCATTTGATGTAAAATTACTGGTACATGTGTCGTTTATTGAAATTTTACACATTACAGATTCAGTAGCTTGTTGTCTAGTGGAAGTTGGGTGATTGAAAAGGGAGTAACAGCTAGATATGGTCAAAGGTGAAGTCGTAAGCATTGTGAACTTTGGGCAGATCACCACCTCTTCCTGGGCCTCGGTTTCTCTGTAGGATGGGGAAATGGAAGTTTGTAGGCCCTCTGCACAACTGGGGACTTAGGGCCTTTTTCACTTAGGATGGGAGCTCTTCTGCCGATTATTGCTTATGTTACTCAGCAACTTGAATTGGAAATTTAAAATCATTTATGTGCTCTGCTGAATATAATGAGCCCATGGATGGTCCAAAGGTTAGAACAACAACAGTATAGTAGTTAGGCAGCACATAGGAATTACTCTCTGCTCTGTAATGCTCTTTAATTTACCAGTGTTGTCTCAGCACTTTCAGAAAGGCATAGAATTCTCCCTCCTATCACTGTTTAAAAATTTTTGTTCTAAGAATTTGAAATCATCTTTTGCAGAAATGAATGCATCTTGCCTTTTCGTTAGTGTGAGATACTAGTATTCCCTTTGGAATGGGAATGTGTATTCCTATGCATATTTAACAGAAGGGTTCAATAAAAATAGGTTATTTGAATATTTCAGCATTTTAATGTGATGAGATCTAGTGTTAGGATGTGTGCAAATTGAATTTAACTTGATATTTATTCATAGCTTTTCTTTAATGAAGAAATCAGTATTTGATTAGCCTAAGGAAGCTTCACAACAGCCATTTGTGGTGACTTGCCTCACGATAGGAGATCTGACCTTACGTGGAGTACAGCATCAGAGAATGAAGAGCTGGTAAAGATGTTGCAGTGTAGCCGTTTTTAAGTTCATCTTTAAGAAGCTACTGTGAAGGAAGAAAAGTAGATTTTAATAGCTGGCAGTTTCTAAATGATAGGCTGCCTTAGGAAAAAGTGACATGTGAGAACAACAAAAGCTTGTTATTTCAGCAGATGCTTGACTGAGGGTGCTAGGCCAGGGAAGATGCTGCCACAGAATGTCCGCCCTGTGCTTGTTCCTGCTTTCCGCTGGTGGCCACCCTCTCCCCACCCATTGCAGAGCTCCAAAGGAGGGGCTTTTACTGGCCCCTGGGAGAAGCCGTCTAATGAGCAGCAAGCAATTCCAGAGATTGTCATTGTGAAATTTTTACTTAATGCATGTTACGCCCTTTGTGACTGTGTGTCTCTTCTCATTTTGGGATGACATGAAAGTGATGTTCCACACATCTTACATCTTGCTATTTGCTGACGTTTGACTCGTTGTCCTGCCTGCCTCCCCTCTGTCTAGTTCTC
Source organism: Piliocolobus tephrosceles (assembly GCF_002776525.5). Classification (NCBI taxonomy): domain Eukaryota; kingdom Metazoa; phylum Chordata; class Mammalia; order Primates; family Cercopithecidae; genus Piliocolobus; species Piliocolobus tephrosceles. The sequence continues at coordinate 4,372,848 of NC_045439.1, read as the reverse complement.
TGTGCCGCCCCCCAAAGCCTTGCTGTGGCTAAACACAGCCCCTTGAACGTGGGTGGCCAGGGCTCATTCCAGGTCAGAGCCCATCAGAAGCGTGCTAGAGACAACACACCAATGATTGGTCTTTAGTGAAGGGGATGGGTTTGGAATGCCAGGCGAGTGTGGGTTGTACTAGTATGTTTGAGAATGAAGGAGGAATGGAAACTAAGAAAGAGAAGCTACTGTTTTGTTTTGGAAGATTATATTGGAAGGAAAACCCGCTGAAAGTGGGCTTCCACTGCTGGTGTCCTTCTCCAGGAAATTTAGGTCAGAAAGAAACATCTCTGTTTTTCCTTATGTCTATTTCTTTGAAGGTATTAATGAATGATGAGAATTTTCAAAGCCTGTATGATAAGTAGCAAGTCCTTATGTATTCAGAAGGAAACTAATGTTTTCTGAGTGCCTTTTAAGTGCCAGGGATTCTCCTGGGACTTATATTATTTCACTGTAATAAAATAATGCTGTGAGGGAAATGATTGAAAAGAAGAGGTAGATCTGGAATCTGGGCCACACTGAGATGGATTATTTGAGTCCCACTTCAACAAGCCTAGGAACATGGAGTCACACAGTGGTAGAACTGTAGAACTAGGTGCCACCTCACATGTCTTCTGCACCACCCCAGCAGTAGAAGGTGGTGCAGTAGAAGGTGCATGGGCTGGAATTTTGATGGCCAGACTCTACCACTAGGTTCCTCTGGGCGGCTGATTCTGTTTTCTTATTTATAAAATGGGGGTGACAGTTGTACTTACTGCATAGGTTTGTAGCGAGGTTTCAAAAAACTGATGCATGGAGGTGCTTTGTAAACTGTAAAGTGATGTACTAGTATTTACTGATGGAGACTGTTTGTTTTCATGGATGGACACCCAAGAAGGCATTTATTGTTAGCATTTTGGTCAGCAAAATAATTATCAAGATTGCGCCACTGCACTCCAGCCTGGGTGACAGACCGAGACTCTGTCTCAAAAAAAAAAAAAAAAAAAAATTGTATGTTTGCTTTTATATACATTTGGCTGTAGGTCTCTGGGTTTCTATCACTTTACTATTCTTTCCCTCCGTTTTCAGAATTGTTTCCTTTCTGTGAGAGATATTCAATGATAACCTTCTGTGTGCCAGGCCCTCTCTTAGATGTTGGAGACAGCGAGGTGAATAACAGATAAGTTCTTGTCCTTTTTGAAATGAAACACTTGAAACTGTACAGTTGATTACTGTTTGTTTTACCTATGAGCATAGGTGACCCAAGCCTAACTGACTTACGTTTCTGACATACATATATTTTAAACAAGTGTTAGGCTCTTTACATATTGTTAATGCCAACTGTTCAGATATTTTGGTTGGAACTATTGAATTGAAGAGACCATGAGGAGCATGGATTGTGTGGGTATTTCCATAAGATAAACCTGGTTTTGTTGCCCCTTCAAGGGCAGCGGTGGGACTGTGGAATTGGCATCTGTGTGGTGCTCTGCAGCTGATTGTTACTTGAGCATTAAACTGTTCGCCTACACATGAAGTGTGGGCAGTTGAAGATGTTTGAAAATCGCTGTGTGGTATTTTTGCCATTAGATCCACCCAGTTATTTCCCATTATGTTGAAGAAAATTTTGGTTAAATAGTTGAACTTTGTTCAAAAGGTGAATAACAGCTGTGAGTGGCCAAGGTCTCTCTTCATCTTCAGTGTCTCCTCCCGACCCTCCACCCAGGTTTCACCAGGATGACAAGCAGATGTGGTCCAGCCCTAGGCCCTGTGTGGACTAATCAATCCCTAACAGGCACTAGCAGCCCCAGGCCTGACTAGGTTAAAAGTTCCACCAAGGGCCGGGCACGGTGGCTCACACCTGTAATCCCAGCACTTTGGGAGGCCGAGGCGGGCAGATCACGAGGTCAGGAGATCGAGACCATCCTAGCTAACACAGTGAAACCCCCTCTCTACTAAAAATACAAAAATTAGCCGGGTGTGGTGGTGGGTGCCTGTAGTCCCAGCTACTTGAGAGGCCGAGGCAGGAGAATGGCGTGAACCCTGGAGGTGGAGCTTGCGGTGAGCCAAGATGGCGCCACTGCACTCCAGCCTGGGCGACAAAGTGAGACTCTGTCTCAAAAAAAAAAAAAGTTCCACCAAAAAAACCTGTGGAACAGTCTTTGCAATGTGGTTTATTTTGGATCTGAAGTTTTAAGATAGGCCCCTAGTTGTCCCACTTCTTTTCTAGTGGGTGATCCTTTGTGGCTGTTGGAAGTAATTTCTTGGTCACTTTTGGTCCCTGTTTTGGTTGTCTGAGATGTGGTCAAGAGGAATGATAGCACTACAGTCGTTCTCTTCTGATTTTCAAAATGGCTTATGGCAACCTTTGATGCTGCTCAGACTGCTCCAGCTAGTTTAGATTAATTCATTCAGGCTGTCAGTGACTCAGCAGCCTCCTGGCTTCTTTCTTGTTTTTAAAAGGAGCTGGACTTTCACAGTATATGGAATATAGTTAGCATATTGCAGCTAATAAGTGTAGCACATGGTGCTAGGCATCAGTGAAGGGGACTGGAAGAATGTCACATAGGCTAGGGGGGCCGGGGGCACATGACATCTCTGCTTTTGTGAATGTGATGGTAGGGGATGTTTTCTGGGTGAAAGAAGGAATGGCAGGAAAGGCAAGGTGTCAGAAGCACAGGCAGCAGCCAGGGTTCTTTGGGGTAATGTGTGTGGAGGGACGGGGGTGATGAAGCCACATTGGGCAGCCTGTGAGTGCTAAGCTGTAGGCCCTGCAGAGCCGTGGCAATGGTGGAGTGGGGGAGTGACCTAAGGCTTCCCGAAGATGCATCTGCAAAGTGTAGGCAAATTGCATGGGATTAGAAATGGGTGGAAGGAGACTGGCGCAGAGCTAGAGAGGCTGAGCGAGGCTGGGGAAACCCAGGCTGGATGAGGGCCCTGAAGCTGTCCTTTGGGCAGGGGCGCCAGGCAGGGGACCCAACGGAGCGCCAAGTATAAAGCTGGTTGGGGTGGGGCTTAAGGATGGGAGGAGTGGACTGAGGAGGTAGAGAGGTAGAGCATGCTTTGGGTGTAGGCCAGGTGAGTTTCTGGTCTGCCTGCATTAGGCATTTGGTAGCTATTAGCTATGCCAGTAAAAGGATCTTTTACTTTTCTGGCAAGACTCTGCAAGACCAGTTCTCTCTTAGGTGATTCTCAGGTGGGGATGTGAAATTTAGGGAAAATAAAACTACCTTTATTACCTACACTGTCTCCACCTGATTCATTTAATCAGGCCCCAGCTGGATACTCTGCTGGGGCTGGAGACCAAATACCCGATTCTTAAAATGAGTAAGAATGTTTAATAAATCAGTTCTTCTATAAATTCATGTTTATCTGTCAGAATCTGAGTGGAAAAAAAATTATGTTGAAGAACTTAGGTAATTGGTAATAGTTAGGATGCAAACCATTTTTTGAAATCCCAAAGTCTGTAGAGTCTATCAGAAAGCTGAAAAAAACTAATTTCGTGGAACTATACAGTGGTAACTATTTAATAAATTTCTCCTTAAAGAGTTTTTATTATTTTATTTTAATTGATTATAACAGACATAAAACAATTCTGAAGTCATGTAAGTGATTAAATATTAAATGTTGTGGAACGAATTAAGTACTTGAGGATTGAGATAAAGGAGCAGCACGAAGAATGGTTGGGAAAATCCTTGCTGTGGGTGGTGGGACTTGAACTGACGGGCAAGGTTTCCTGGGGAGGCAGGCAAAGGAGACTGTCCCTACCAAGAGGGTGACTTAATGAAGCCAAGAAAGAGGGGATGTATGCTCAGGCCAGTGTTCATGAGTTGTGTGGAGGGCCAGTGAAGGGTGGAGAGGCAAGATTGTGTAGAGCTGATGAGAGCACAACCTCATGACCCTGAACTTACTTCCAGGTCCCTCATCGGTGTAATGTGGAAACATTAGTACCAGCTTTGAGGGGTGACTAGGATTGGATTGGATGATGAGTGTAAAGTTCCTGTTGCAGGCCTGGCACATAGAAAGTGTTGACTAGGCCAAGCGCGGTGGCTCACGCCTGTAATCCCAGCGCTTTGGGAGGCCAAGGCAGTTGGATCACCTGAGGTCAGGAGTTTGAGACCAGCCTGGCCAACATGGTGAAACCCCATCTCTACTAAAAATACCAAACAACAACAAAACAAAAAATTAGCCAGGTGTGGTGGCAGGCTCCTTTAATCCCAGCTACTCAGGAGGCCACGGCAGGAGACACTTGAACCCGAGAGGCAGAGGTTACAGTGAGCCGAGATCACACCATTGCACTCCAGCCTGGGCAACAAGAATGGAATTCTGTCTTAAAAAAGAAAAGAAAGAAAGTATTGACTAGACAGAAAGTAATATTGCTGCTGGGGAGGATGGGGGTGAACCCTGGAGGGCAGGGGTGCTAGGTACTTTTTCCTACTTTGACTTGATAGAAATTAGGAGGCCACAGGCCAGGCCCAGTGGCTCACGCTTGTAATCCCAGCACTTTGGAAGGCTGAGGCGGGTGGATCACTTGAGGTCAGGAGATCAAGACCAGCATGGCCAACATGGTGAAACCCTGTCTCTACTGAAAATACAAAAATTAGCTGGGCGTGTTGGTGCATGCCTGTCATCCCAGCTGCTGAGGAGGTTGAGGCACAAGAATTGCTTGAACCCTGAAAGTGGAGGTGGCGGTGAGCTGAAGTCATGCCAGTGCACTCCAGCCTTGGCAACAGAGCAAGACTCTATCTCAAAAAAAAAAAAAAAAAAGAAAGTTAAAAGAAATGAGGAGACATTTTGATTAGAGATAAGATGTAGCTGGAATGAATGAATAATGGTAGCTACCCAAATACTTCTGTGTGCTCTGTGCTTTCTGTGGCCTGCAGCCCTCACCATTGCTGTGCAGGGAGGGGCCTTTGCTTTCCTAGGCTTAGTGAGGGGAAACTTGCACTTTGCCCAAGGCCACGTGGCTACCAAGAGGGAAGGCAGGATTCGAACTTAGGCTTGCCTCGTCGGGGCTCTCTCTCTCTACCAGACTGCCCCTGCCTGGGAAGCCATCTGCCAGGGGTTGATGACCCCATGGGAAGAGGAATAGCTGGCTCAGGTGGTTACTCCTGCTGCTAAAAAGGTGTGTGAGCTCAGAGTGCATATTGGCCGACACCCCATCCCCCCGCCTCCCAGAGGAGGAGGAAATACGATGGTCACATATCAATGGAAATTGAGTTAGAACTCAGGGATGAATGGAAAGAGGACCGGTGCGTGGGACAGATTGTGCTTGGACATGAAGGCAGGCACTGGGAGACCTGGCCTTTCTCTGTCTGAGGTGGGGCTCCAAAAAGCTCAGGCCCAAGAGGAGTCCATAGATTTTTCAGAAATACAATTTTTTTTTTTTAATGGGCACATAACCTAGCAGTCACTTCAGACTTCTTGGTAGTTCTTACTTGGTAGAGGTGACATATTGCCTGGCTGGACTTCTGCTGTTCCAATTTAGTCAGTGCCACTGGAGAGGGATTGGGGAGGGCGGAGTGACCTTAGGTGAGAGAGATTCTGAGTGTTCCTTGGGGCCAGCCAGGTCAACTTTTGTGTCTTCTGGACAGTGCCACTCACACTAGTGTTGACAGACCAACTTTAAAAAAATTTTAGTCTATGTGGATTGATACTTTTGTAAAAATGAAAAGAATTAATAGGAAAAGAAACTGAAAAAAACATGCAGAATACAAACTCTAACTTTTTATCATTAGATTCAACAGATAAAAAATTTGTCAGTTGCCATAAAAGTTTCTAAACTCTTATTCTCAATTTCTGTACTACAGGCAGTGCATTTGACTGCAGACTAATAAACTAGTCCTGGACTGGTACACTTCAAGAGCAGTGACCTAGGAAGAAAGTTTGTTAAGCAAATCAGTAGAATAAACAGGATATTTTTAGAATATTTACCTGATTTTTTACCTTTTTTTTTTTTTTTTTTTTTTTTTAGACGGGGTCTTGCTCTTTTACCCAGGCTGGAGTGCAGTGGTGTAATCACGGCTCACTGCAACATCCGCCCCCCCAGGTTCAAGGGATTCTCCTGTCTCAGCCTTCCGAGTAGCTGGGATTACAGGCGCCCACCACCACGCCCGGCTAATTTTTGTATTTTTAGTAGAGATGGGGTTTCATCATATTGGTCAGGCTGGTCTTGAACTCCTGACCTCAGGTGATCCTCCCTCCTCAACTTCCCAAAGTGCTGGGATTACAGGCGTGAGCCACCATGCCTGGCCCATTTTACCTGATTTAAGAGTAAACATAGTATCTTCTCATTTAAAATGCTTCCATCTTTTCAGTAAAGTTCCATATTGGGAGGCAGGGATGTAAAAACATACCAATAACTGAAGCCAATGTAGTTGTGAGGGGGTCCCTGAGTCTAACCCTAAACTGGTGGCAGTACTTAGAAAAATAGGTGCTTTTACTTCCTCTGTTGTTTCTGAGAAACATTACCTATTCTTTAATTTATATTAGACTGTTTTCTTTGTTAATTTCTGTCTGGCCTTTGACTTGATCTGTGTATTTCAGTGCATAATTTTAGGTATATTCTTTTAGGGGAAAGTTCCCTAAGTGGTAGTTGTTGTCGTTTTGTCTTGCTATGTCATCTAGCCTGGAGTGCAGTGGTGCAATCCTAGTTAACTGTCACCTTGAACTCCTGGGCTCAAGCAGTCTTCCCACCTCAGCCTCCTGAATAACCAGGACCACAGGCGTGCACCGCCACACTTAGCTGATTTTTTATTTTTCCTAAGCAAACTGAAAAAAAAAAAATAAGTCTCAAGAGTTGAATATACTGATATAGTAATTATGTGTAACTTAATTGTTTGTATTTCAAATTGGATTTTTGTTCTCTAGCTGCCAGTTATATCTTATTTTATATTTGTTGGTTTTTTGTTTTTTTGTTTTTGTTTTTGTTTTTGGTGGGTGTCTTCCTTGTTCTGAGATGGATGGCGTGTGGTGTTCTCTCAGGCCAGGTTTCTCTTTTCCTGCCATCCGAGCCTGCTCAGAAGCTGCCTTCCTCAGACGGCCTGTCCGTGGCCGTCGTCCTGGGCCCCGCTGCTCACTCGCAGCACTCGGCAGAGCTGCCTTCAGCCCGCCTTGCTGCACAGCAGCGGCTCCCCTCTGCTGGCCCCTTTTCTTCTCGCTCCAAAGTCAGGACTCCCTTTTGTTTTGTATTGTGCTTTGTATTACACTTTTCAAGGCTCTTTCATGTATATATTCTCTTATTTCATCCTCCAGACAATCCCATGAGGTTGGTAGAACAGAGATTCTCATCTCCGTTTTAACTGAGGTGAGGCTGGGAGAGTGTCCGCATGGCATGCACCCTCATTCCTTTGCCCTGGGGCTCCCAGAGCTGCTTGTTACCACTCAGGTCCGGACTTCCACATGTGCAAGGTTTTGAGTTTGCTCAAAGATGCCTGTAATTTTGAGGTCCTCTTTTCTATTCAGTATTTATATTTGTTATTGGAAAGTCAAACATTAGAATACTTGGTTCAATGTCACAGGCCTCTTTGGAAGAAAGAAATCTTGAGAACCTGAGGGGCGGTCAGTAGAGAACTGGAGCCGGGAGCCCCAGAGGGCCACACATGGTGAACTGGGTGTCGTGAGGGACGAGTTCTGCTTCAGGGTTAGTTGTCTCCACCGGAGATTTCCAGATAAGAGTGGGAGGGGGTGGGTTTCCCTTATTTCACCAGTAAAAGCCCAGCATATTGGGATGCCACAGGACATTTCCCATGAAGAAAAGAATTCTTCTTGAAAGTGGGGAGGGCACGTTGAAAAATCACTGTTCACCCAAGTGAGAAATCATTTGCTCTTGCCTCTCTCTCCCCATCCCCTTAATGGCCAAACAGACCTGGGTTCCAAATCCAGTCCTGCCACTTACTAGGTAGGTATGGTGACGTTGGTCAAGTTATTTAACTTCCCTGAACTTGTTTTCTCATCTGTAAAATGGGTAAGATATTGTCCACTCTGGAGCATTATTGTTAGGATTAAGGACAATGCATGTAAAGCTCTTTGCTTATGGCCTCAATAAGTGAATGTTCCCTGAAACCTAATCCAGAAGAGGGATTTTGACCCAGGAAGGGAGCCACGTGTACAGAGTGGGCTCCAGCAGTGGGTCTTAGACTTGAGTGGGCATCAGAATCACCTGGAAGGCTCTTTAAACTAGGCTTGCTGGCCCTACTCCCATAGTTTCTGATTCATTTAGTCTGGGGTGAGATTTGAGATTTTTGCATTTCTAAGTTCCCACGTGCTGCTGCTGCTGCTTCTGGTTTGGGGACTACACTTTGAGAACCACTGGGCTGCAGGTAACTGGCCAGTGGGCATTTAGGTGCTGTAGATACATTGAAAGCTGAGCTTTTTATGTGGTCACTCTGTTAGACACTGCTTGAAATGCATTTTGAAAATACTGAATTTAGTATCTCAAGGATATTTCCTGCTGAAGTCCAGGAGTCTTTGTTACATATACTTGAAGGAGAATAAGTTGTGAAAGTAACAGTTGTAAACATATTATAGATAGTCTAATAATATCTAATTGGCTAAGGTATGTGAAAGTGCTTTTATAAAATGTTAGATGAATGTTGTCACAACTGAAAAAATATTTTAAATAACTTCGGTTTTAAGATTAAACATCATAATGGAGTATAAAATAGCATAACTTAGATTTCTCATCTCAATGTGCTGTTTACTGTATGTATTTTTCTCTTTCTCCTCCAGGCTGCTGACTTGAGTAAACCAATAGATAAAAGGATATACAAAGGAACACAGCCTACTTGTCATGACTTCAACCACCTAACAGCCACAGCAGAAAGTGTCTCTCTCCTAGTGGGCTTTTCCGCAGGCCAAGTCCAGCTTATAGACCCAATCAAAAAAGAAACTAGCAAACTTTTTAATGAGGAAGTAAGTAGCACCCTGTCTTAGCTGTTAAGAATCCCTTTAAGAGTTGATACATTCTTACCGAGGTTAGTGGGCCTTATTTTGCACTTCAAGCTAAGCCCATTTTTTATTCGCCCAGCCCTCCTACCTAGTATGCCCAAGTTTAAATGTGGTGGATAAATTTGTTGACCTTACCTGTTCTTCCTTGGGGTAACTGTTTTGTGCATTTTTATGGAGCATGCTCAGGTGTCTCTAACAGTTGTTTTAAAACTCTTCTATAATGGAGATAGGGACTGTACTGTAACTCGGTATTTATAATTTAAATAAGAAATTTAGAATTCCAAAGTTGGTTTACATCACCAAAACATTTCATGTAGATCAAAGAACTTGATGACATTTCCTTAGGCTGCTTAAATTGTAGCCAAAGCTTTTGTATGTATGTTTGACAGTTATTTGGCTAAGGAGTACTTCACTTGCTCTTGAAAATAGTTGCTGTAAACTCACCTTTGACATAGTTAGAAATTCTGGCACTTAAAGTTTGGTCACATGACATAGCTTTTGCCAGTGTTGTAGTATGTCCTGGGGTTTCTAGTATCTTCAGTTTCATTCTGGAAAGAGCCTGAGATATCTGAGCTGTCTGTTCAGGAACATGTCAGGGCTGTTAAATGTGGCATATAGAAATTGCCAAGTAGATTATATTTTTTAAAGCTGTTGGAGCATCTTTCAGCCTCAAGTATTGCTCTTTCATATTTAATGTTCTTCCTCCTGTGTTTCAGTGTGACTTTTCTACCAAGTGGAAAAGACTTGCTGAGTTAGAAGCCCTGGGTTCCAGTCTCTACTTGGGACCTTGCCGCTGAGGTGCAAGGGTCAGGCTATGTAGGATCCCCTCCCTTTTGCATTGTTGCATGGTTTGAACATCATTAACTTGGAACAAAAACACATTATAGAATATGGTTTTTAAGAAATAATTTTGTTTGGGGAAGAAAATTCAAATCGACAAATAAATGGCAGTTAAAATTTGGGTTCTTCTGCAGTCGTGGTGCTTGCTGTCCATGCAAATCAGCGTCCACCCAGGGTGCTCCTGTCTGACCTCGCCAGTGGGTTTGATAAGATCTTAGGAACCATGCCGTCTCTTCTAGTTTCCTCTGAGTTGACTGGAAATAAAACTTGCCATCTGGACTGACACACTGTAGAGGAAAAGTATTTAATTCTATTTTGCATTAAAAAAAAAGTGAAGCAGAAAATATTTTATTTACCTGGATGTTTTGTTAGTATCATCTGAGGAAGTGATTTCTAAGTAGCTGGATGATTATTTTTTGGTGCTGGGTTGCGGGAGCAGCACACAAAATTGGCCTCCTGTGCACTGTTAGCAGAAATTGTGAATTTGGAATCATTGTGGGTTTTTATTGTTGAGGTAAGGGGGAGTGTGATTGAGGGGCAGGGATTGGAGCCATGTACAGGGCTGTTCGTAAACAAGCCCCGGAGGCAGCCCTGGCCGAGGATGGCACAGAATGCCGCTTAGAGAACAAGAAAGTTTTGTGTGTCGTGGCAGGGGGAGGGCAGGGAGTTGGAGACCACACGTCCCCAGAGTCTCGGGCTCTGAGAGCACCCAGGCTGCACCAGCCAGAACTATCCCTGCCCTGGTGGCTGGGAGTTGCAGGCTGGAAGGCAGCTCCTCATTCTTCATGATTTAAGCATGAGTTATCTCATACTCATTTTACATTTTATTTGAAAAATTGCTATTTAGCATGCTAGGACTGTGTGTGGTTTAATGCCAACTTGGCATTTACAGCTTGAGGCTGAAATTGATTGCCCTTCATAGTAAGGAAATTCTCTGGCCGTGTGGATACATTTTTTTCAGATTTTGGTCAGAATGTCTAAGAGCCAGGGTCACTGGAGGTTTGTTCCTTAGAGAGTGCCAGGAATGGTGGTAAAGTAGTCATCGTGTCGTGCTTTGCTGTGGTGTGAGATTTACAGGTTTCAAGGCACTTTTACCTATGGCCTCTATGGGGAGGGTGGGCAGTTATTTCCATTTTACAGATGAGGAAATAGTCAAAGAGCATGTAAGTGAATTGTCCAGATCAGGTCGCAAGTTGATGTCAGAGTTGGAACCAGAATTAATTCCAGAAACTCTTATTGGTTACAGGTCCTACCATGCATGGTTGCCAGATCAGCTCTTGCCTTTTTGGGAGCTCGCAGTTTAGTAAGGATGGACAGAGAGTACTGGGCGTGTGTCAGCATAGCAATATGAACAAAATACCAAGGGGTAGCTGCTGCAGGAATTCTTTAGTATGTATCACATAACATAAAGTTTTTTAAAATGTTAAGTTCACTGGGGGAGTTCCAAAAAATGCTTTCAGAAGGTGACATTTGATCTGAGTCTTAAAGGGTACATAGTCGTTAGAGGAGGGTAAGGAAGGCCTTCAAAGGTGGAGGAACAACTAGGCATGTGAAAGAACATCCAGTAACAGCTTGGCCACATCACAGTGTGGGACTTGGAGTGGCAGGGTTCGAAGCTGGAAAGATAAATTGGAACCAGCTTGTACTATAAAAGCCCTTTCATGTCACGTGAAGAAATTTGGAGCTGACACTGGAGGATGTGGGGGGAACCTTTGGCCTTTTAATCAAGGGAGTGACAGGATCAAATGTGTTTTTTTAGAACTCTTGTCAGCACTTGTGGAAGGTGGATTGGAATGAAGAAAGACAGGATGAAGGTAGCAAGACCAGTGAGGAGGCTCTAGTAACTGTCCAGGTGAGAGCTGAGGGCTTGAACTAGAGTTGTGGCCATGGTTTCATTCATTCAGGACCTTGACTACCTGCCACATGCCCAGCACTGGGTCTGCGGCAGCAGCAAAACCTGCCTTCCTGTGACCCCTCAGGAGGGAGGAGAGGTGTAATAGCACCACCCAGACACACTGGTGACCACAGATGGTGACACTTTGTGATGTCAGAGGCAAGAGAGCAGGCCTGAGAAAGGGAGAGAATCACAGAGGTCTACTTTATTTATTTATGAGACAGAGTCTTACTCTGTCACCCAGGCTGGAGTGCAGTGGCGCAATCTTGGCTCACTGCAGCCTTCACCTCCTGGGTTCAAGCTATTCTTGTGCCTCACCCACCCAAGTAGCTGGGATTACAGGCCACCACGCCTGACTAATTTTTGTATTTTTAGTAGAGACGGGATTTCACCATGTTGGCCAGGCTAGTGTGGAACTCCTGGCTTCAAGTGATCCACCCACCTCAGCTTCCCAAAGTGCTGGAATTATAGGCATGAGCCACCACGCCTGGCCAACACAGAGGTCTACTTTAAACTGGGAGGCAGAGGACATCTCGGAGGAAGTGGTGTGTTTTAAGCTGAGCCTCGTGTGAGAAGGCCAACCAGGTAAGGATCTGGAGATGGAGCATTCTTGCAAAAGGAATAGCTGATGAGGGCCCTTGAGACCAAGGAAACTGAAAGAAGGACAGTTTACCTGGGGAAGGCGGCATGAAGTAAGGGCGTGAGAGTGGAGGGCCACATCACTTAGGGCCTGATCCAGATTTGTTTCTTAGCCTGAAGTATGGGATTCCTTAGAAGGGAGCAGGTGCACAAGGCAGGCAGATTGGTGTTTTTGAAAGGTACCCTGGCTGCTTTTTGGAGACTGAATTGGAGAGATGTATTAATACATCAGGTTTCTGGGTATCTCTTGCTGTGTTGGGTAAGACTGGGAAAGGAGCAGTTGTCAGGGAATGGAGGGGAAGATCAGAGGTTCTGGTCTGTACTTGCTAAGTTTGAGACCTGTAGATAGTGGGATGTATAGATCTGGAGCACTAAACTAGGGGTCACAATTTGGCATTTCGTCAGCGTAGAAATAGTAATCACGTCCTTGAGATTAGATGAAAGAGTCTTTGGAGAGATGATGGCGAGAACAAAGAAGGCCTGGGACCGAGGCCTGATTATACTCCAAGATTCTGGCCATCTCAGCTACTGTTTTCAAAGGGGCACTTAACACACAGTTAATTACTACGACATTTACAACTTCACAGCCCAGAATGCTGAGGGCTCAGACACCAGCTCTGCCACTTTCTGCTTGCAGGATGATGCGGGTCTCACCTCTCCGCCTCGGTTGGAAAATGGGTGGGAACAGCACCCACCTGAGAGGTCTGTGATGAGGCTCAGATGAGTGAGTTCAGGCAGGGTGTTTGTGAAGGGCCTGAAGAGCCAGCCTTGGTGAGTGCTCAGCAACGTGGAGGTTGTGAGAAACTCAGAGGCTTCCTTTCCTGGGAGGGGCGGTGTTGGAAGGACAGGCTTCCGTGGGAGGTGAGATACCAACAGTTTTGAAAGATAAATAAATAATTTTCTAGGACAAGATGGTAGGAGCATGGCAACCCAGGCAGAGACTCAACGTGTAAGGCCGAGGGTTGGCCCGCTGGTCACAATTACAGCAATGTGGCCTTTCAGTCTTCCTCACCAGAACACCTCTCAGACCCACCTGTTACCACATGAGCACACGCCTGCACACACCAAATCCCCAGCATCAGTTACTCTGGCCTTTGCCTCCTTTCTGGTGCCTAGTACATGAAAATATAATAAATGTTGGGATGGGCAGATGAATGGAATGGAATTATAAATTTCAGAAATCCACCTGAGATAAACATAGATGAAAAATTCCCATCTGGGAACAAGTATATTTTAAAAGGTGATTTTCCCCGTCAATTAAAAATTGTGTGCATTTAAAGTGCTTGTTGATAGAAAAATTGGGAAATAGAGAAGTACAAAGAAGGTAAGAAAGCATCACCTCTAAACCGTGATGCTCACTGTTGACTTTCACAGTCTATGATTGTTTTCAATGAGGGGACACCATAGGGCTCACGCCTTCCACCTCCACATCTGGCCCCTGATCAGGTCAGCCCAGTGAGCGTGGGCAGGCCCTGCCCTCTTCCCGCTCCCCGGGACTGGCCCCGTCACACTGGAGGTCCTTGCTGGCGCATCTGTTCAAGACCCGAAGGAAGTTGAACGCCCCGTCCTTTCTCGCCCCTCTCAGGAAATCCTCCCCAGCTGCCTGGAGTCTCTGCTCTCCCCAGTCTTCCAGAGTAGATCTGGGGTTTCTATTTGTAGCATTCTGTACGGAGGATGCCCTTGAAAATGTCTAATGGGCCATTGTTGCAAGTATCTTGGCGCACGGTTCATCTGACAAGCTCCCAGATCGTGGAGTGTGTCGTCGTCATCAGAGCTGCCCACAGGGGAGAGTCACCCAGTCACATTCAGCCCCCTGTGGTGAAGCACCCCAGAGGGACGAGGAGTTTACTTTGTTAATTTTTCTGTGGAGTGTGTGTGTGTGTGTGTTGTGTTCACTCTGCCCTGTTCTGAAGTTTGCTTTTTGTAACTAGTGGTTATATATTTGGGGAGGAAGAATTACAAAGGGACGGTTCCTATATGGTGATGAATGCAACCTTGTTGTCTTTGTAAAAATCCTGATTTTGGAGCGTATTCACAGAATAGTAACTTTAAAGGATTTTCAAGTATGTGTTCATTGTTGGCTGAAATATAAAATGTTAAAGAACTTGGCATTTGGCTTCTTTCGTTACTGACACGATACCCTCTGCTGTTGCCCTTCTCCTCTCGCAGGCTGTGAGGCCGAGGCAGACACACTGGGTAGGCCTCACGTCTCCTTGTGGCATTTAGATCCAGTCTTACTGAAGGGATGCTGAAGAGGAGATGGCCCTGACTCCTGGGGTGTGGAGGGACATTGCTGCCAGCCCAGGCTGGGTGGCCCATCCTGCCAGCTGCAGGTGCCTCCCAGGCGTGGGGTAAAGCTGAGCAGTGTTCTGTCTATTCTGATACAAAGGAATGGTCTGCACATTTTGTTAGTTTTGTTTCTGTTGCTTTTCTAATCGAAGGAAGGAAATGAGCCTGTAATGATCTACTCCTTAAAGCTTGAACAGAGATAAAATGACATCCGATCCCCTCTTAACGTGGCTTTGAAATACCCTTTCCTGATACTTCCTGAGCCCTCTTCAAATGCCTTTACATCATCAGAGCCTTTAGTTGCCATTTTTGCCTGTGGTTGCATTACGGCTTTTCTAGCAGCTGCTGTGGTGTTTGGATTGTTTCAGTATTTTTGTTATAAATTTATATCTGCATTTTGAAATGCAGATCCACTCACCCCCAAACTAATTTTTGTTTTTTGCTTATCATATTGATAGTAATGAAAAAGAAAAAGAAGTGCCTTAGAAAGCGTGTGAGTTGCTTTCACAAAATGACACTTTGATGTGGTTATAGACTTATTTTTATTCTTGTTTCATTTTAACTAGTCTAGTGTGTTTAGAAAATCTTGTCTGTTGATGGCATTTGGGATGATAGTGTTTTCGTTGTTCGTGTGATTTTTCTTTGCATTTATATCTGAAGTGGCACGGTCTATTTGCCTTGCAGAGCTGGAAGTATGGGGAGGGCCACGCTGAGCGTTTGGTGGAGACATGGAGCCTGTATCTCCACAGAGCACTGGCCCAGAGCAGGTGTCTTGATGTACACAGAAATGTGTCCATATTTTGTTTTACTTTTAAGGTTTATTTGCGTTTTGGGTTTTTTGTTTTTATGAAAGTGGTTATTAAGAACGGGCCTTGGAGCGTTTTGGAGTTGGACACTAATGGAGAGCCCTGTGGCCAGGCAAGCTGCTTTGCCAGCACCTCTGTTACTTCCCCTGCCTTCCCTTTCTCTCCTCGCTGAGCACCTGCCCTGCCCATCACTCAGCGTACCCCTGCCCTGGAGGGGCTGCGACTGGGACTACTGCTCTCCTGCTTCCCACCAGAGCCGTCCTGCCTCTGCCTGTCTCTGTTCCCCAGCTCCTCCTTTCTGGCCCAGGGAGCAGGTCCCTCCCCTGTCCCCCTCTCCTGGATCTCACCTTCCTCCACCAGGTACCTGCCCTGCACCCTCCTCCCCTACGGTGTCCCTTTGCTCTCAGCGCCTTCTCTGCCCAACCCTGCTTCTCTGTGCTCTCTCCTAAGGACCACCCCCTCCCTGCACACTCCATCCCTCTAGGGCTCAGCTTCCTCCAGTCTCAGAGGCCTGTCCTCTGAGGCTCTGGCCCCCATGGCAGCTCCTTCCTCTTCTGCCTGCTCTCCTCATGGCACTTCTGGGTTGTTTGCTTGGATTTTCCTTCTGCTTTCCTAGTTTTTGTCCTGTGCCCTGTACGGAGGTGTGTTTTTGTTTGTTTGTCTGTTTGTTTGTTTTTGAGATGGAGTCTCGCTCTGTCACCCAGGCTGGAGTGCAGTGGCGCTATCTTGGCTCACTGCAAACCTCCGCCTCCTGGGTTCATGCCATTCTCCTGCCTCAATCTCCCAAGTAGCTGGGACTACAGGTGCCCGCCACCACGCCCAGCTGATTTTTTGTATTTTTAGTAGAGACGGGGTTTCACCGTGTTAACCAGGATGGTCTCGATCTCCTGACCTCGTGATCTGCCCCCGCCCTGGCCTCCCAAAGTACTGGGATTACAGGTGTGAGCCACCGTGCCCGGCCTGTATGGAGGTTTTTTCCAGTTTCACACGCTCTTCTTCCGCTGCACCTGCTTTCTTGGAGATATTTGTTTGTTTATTTCAGAGACAGGGTCTCGTTCTGTCACCCAGGCTGGAGTACAGTGGTGTGATCATAACTCACTGCAGCCTTGACCTGGGCTCAGGTTATCCTCCTTGGAGATCTGAGGATGTTGCTCTTCGCAGCCAATTTCTGTGACATTTGTGGTCATATTTATTAGCTGTAGACCTTTCTAGCCGCATACTGGGCAAAACCCAGAGGTCTTTACACACCCCCGCTTTCCATCTTGCCCTCCACCCAGCCACATTCTGCCACACTGCCCTTGGTCAAGTTTAAGACCTCTTTGTCCATGGCATGGACAGTTGTCATAGCCTCCTAACTGGTTCCTCATCACCCCTACCCCACCTTGCATTCTGCACCTACTGCTGGGGGATTTCATGTTATTCTGCCACTTCCCTTTCTAGAAACTGTGTGTGCCTCCACCGTCTGCAGCAGCATCTCCAGTAGAAATACAGTGCCAGCCACGTGTGCAAGTTTAATTTTTCTAATTATCACATTAAAAAAGTAAAACGAGGTGAAATTAATTTTAAGAAAATATTGTATTATATCTATATATCCAAAATTATTTCAGCGTATAACCAGTATAAAAACTATAAATGAGATCACTGACATTCTTTTTTTCATACCACATTTTTAGAACCCTGTGTATGTTTACACTGACAGCACATTCCACTTGAGACCAGTGCTGCGGGACTGGGCAGTGCAAGCATCAGGGTCCCAGCCGAAGCCCTTTAGCTTCGGACTTCACAGCCACAGCCCGAGTCCCAGCTCACAACTCCAGACCAAATTCCCCTCCCTGCTCATGTGCTGCAGCCGAGACAGATGCCACACATGGCCTGGGACCCCACCCCCTTGGCCTGCTGCATTGGCTGGGCTTTTCCTTGGCGCATGGCCCCTGGTGCTCCTGCCACTCCTGCCTCCCTGCCCACCCCGAAACCCCATCCCTCCAGAGGGACTGGAGTTCTGCCTCGGGGATTTGTCAACATCCTCAGCCAGATCAAGGCCCCATTGACACTGGAGAATTCAAGCTCAACAGGGAATTCCATTACTTAACATTGAGCACTAAGACTTTTTTTTTTAACTAGACTTTTTCTGAAACAAAAATATACCTTATAGTGCAGAAACTAGACTGCATAATTTTTATTCTTAATTAAATGTTCTAGGTATTTCTTTTTCTTAATTTGAAAAACAGGAGAAAAATGCATTCTGTTCTCTTCCTCTTTTGTTAAACCCAATCCAAATAAGCCAGAGTCATGTAAGTTCAATGACTGTGCTTCCCACGCTGGCCTGGGGTCTGAGACAGGCTGGTGCCCTGTTCGTGAGAACGCTTGAGAGTGGCCCTGCAGCCTGGTCTTCGGAGCCAGGTGATGTGTGTCTGTGGACCGGGAGACAGCATGCGCGCTCTGGGGTCTGATGGGCCCATCTGTTCCCCTGGCACTGGTTCTGCTGTGTCTCTCCACCTCGGAGCCCTTGAAGTTGTTCTCTGTGGGGGTACACCTCCCCAGACTTCCCGTCAGCCTGGTATTTGCTTTCTGTCCTTCTGTCTTGCTCAGTTGTCCCCCACCAGCAGAGGAAGAGGCCTTCCTTGGCCGTCCTATTCAACATTGAAATCGCTAAAGTCCCCTCCTCCCCAGCACTTTCTCTTCTCTCCCTGGTTGGTTTTTCTCCACGGCACTTACCATCGTCAGATCACATACATTCCACTTGTCTTCTCTTCCCACTTGAGCCTCAATTTCATGAGGGAAAGATGCCTGTTTTAATTTACGTTGTATCAGTGCCTGGCATATGGTATGCACTCAATACTGGATGGATGGATGGATGGGTGGGTGGGTGGATGGGACTTCGGCCAAGTTTCTTGACCTCTCTAAGTTTCTATTTTCTCATGGATAATATGGCAACAATCCCTAACTTCCTGTAGGGAGATAGGCACGATGGCATTTTCCATGCGAGGCAATTTGCTCACATTTGCAAAAATCATAAATGTATATATCTTTTGGCTCAGTTACTCCACTGGGAGTTTATCCTGTAGGTGCGTTACTCACACATGTGAAAAGTGCTTGTGTGCAAGGGCATTCATTGCTACATAGATGTCCATCAGAGGGACACTTCCACAGTAAACCACAGTTTATCCAAACAGTTGAATACTCCGCAGCTTTAGAAAAGAGTGAGTATGCTGTCTTTGTGCGCATACAGACTGATGTACAAATACACTAGGAGGCTGGGCATGGTGGCTCACGCCTTTAATCCCAGCACTTTGAGAAGCCAAGGCAGGAGGATTGCTTTGCTCCCGAAGCCAGGAGTTTGCCACCAGCCTGGACGACATAGCAACACCCTGTATTTACCAAAAAAAAAAATTTTTTTTAATCAGCCAGGTGTAGTGACACTCACCCGTAGCACCAGCTACTCAGGAGGCTGAGGTGAGGATTGCTTCAGCCTGGGAGGTCAAGGCTGCAGTGAGCTGTGATTGCACCACTGCACTCCAGCCTCGGTGACAGAGCGAGACCCTGTCTCAAAAAAAAAAAAGCTATGGAATGAGAATGAGAAAGCAGAGGTAAGACAGTGCATAGTATGCTTCCTTTGGTGTGAAAAAGAAGAGTAGATAAATGCGTATTCATATTTGCCTTGTACACGGACAGAGACACTGGAGAGAGATGAGAAGCTAGTACAGTGACTCGGGACAGAGGGTCTGGAATGGAGGAGACGAATGTGAGCGAGGTTTTCTGCTGTATACTTCTATGTGAATTATTAGTGTATCCCCTATTCACACAAAAAACGTATCTTGCAAAGTCATGTTGAGGCTTAGAGAGCATGCCAGTGGCTGGCACCCACAGTAGACACCGACTGGAAGTGAAGGCCAGCACCGCTGCTGTTGCTGCCCACAGACACTGATGTCTGCCTGCCACTCACCCTGATACTGCTGAGACACAGGGCGCCCCCAGAGAGCACACATTTTCCCTGCTGTCAAGCACATGATTGACAGAGAAAACCAGTGGGTAAGGCAAGTGAGAAACCCTTACCACAAAGTAGGTGGATCCAAGGTCCTTTTTTTGGTCTGCGGTTGCTTAAACTGGTGTGCTCAGTCCACCATTGCCAGTGTGTAACAGTAATGTTTAATTAGGCCCCCAGAGGAGGACTGAAGTAAATGGGCACAGGATGTTATCTGTAAGTTACATCCACGTGTCTACGTGTCTACTTAGGGTAGTCTCAGTGCACCCTTTTTTTTTTTTTTTTTTTTGAGACGGAGTCTGACTTTGTGGCCCAGGCTGGAATGCAATGACACGATCTTGGCTCACTGCATGCAACCACTGCCTCCCGGGTTCAAGTGATTCTCCTGCCTCAGCCTCCAGAGCAACTGAGATTACAGTTGTGCATGACCACGCCCAGCTAATTTTTGTATTTTTAGTAGAGACAGGGTTTCACCATGTTGGCCAGGCTGGTCTTGAACTCCTGACCTTGTGATCCACCCTCCTGAGCCTCCCAAAGTGCTGGGATTACAGGCATGAGCCACCGTGCCCGGCCACAGTGCAACTTTTTAATACAGGAGTGAAGGTTTTTAATGTGTTTTGTCATTGCAGTAACATTTATTTTTAATGGTGCTATAACTGTTCATACCTCACCATTGCAAAGCAATACTGTTTTTACTTGATAATACTCATTTTTGAGTTCTCATGCAGATTTTTGTTGCTTTTTTTTAAGGCCCAAAATAAAATTTACTCCTAACCATGCTGCTAGAAATTTTTATGTCCTTACATTTCTCCACACATGGTAAATAGAGTAACAATGAAGTGATCCTAGAAAAACTGGGATTTGATTTGGTTCTGGTGAAATGTAAGGTGCAGGAATTGGGAGCCACTGTACCAAAATCAGGACGGCCGTCTAGCTCCCCAGGCCTGAGTTAGCTGGTGTAGGCCTGCCAGACAAGGCCAGCGATGGAGTGAGCTGTGGACACTCTCAGGCCCTGGGTGATCAGGTACAGCAGTGTTTGTGGAATCAAGAGTGCTGGGGTAGCCTGGGCCCGATGGGCACAGCAAGGTCTGGCAGAGCTGTGATGGGGGAGTGGAGACCTCTTAACCCACCGTTCACCATCACCATCATCCTTGCACCTCCCTCTACCACCAAACAAAAGCCCTGCTCTGGCCACGTACATTCTCTCTCTAACCCCTTGCTGAAAAAGTTGCACAAAGGTCTAATGGAAATCCTGCCAGAGCAGCGCTAGGTTTTTAGGTTGTTGGCATTAGTGCAGATCACGTGCTGTTTATAGGTAGGTCACCAGACAGGAGGGTAAAGAGGCGGGGGATGAAAATATCGGCTGTGTCCCCAAGGCTGGCTTGCAACGTGCCTATTAATTTAAGAGGGCCTGCCATGCCATTTTACAGCAGTAAGCAGGGACACCTGCTGCTGAGTGACCTTTGCCCAACGCATGGTCCCCAGCCCTGGGCCCGCATGCTGTGTGGCGTTCAAGCCTCCATTCTTCCTGCCTGGGGTCATTTGTTAGCAGCCTGCCTTCTAGGGTCTCTAGGGTCTCATGTTCATGCAGTGAGCTTGCATGGCTCCTTAATTTCTTTTCCAGCCGTTCTTTTAAAAATCAGGTCGTCTTATTTCTGTAATTCTCTGTAAAGATGTAGCACACATGGCCTCAAAGCCACCCAGGCACAAGTCGGCATGCTTCTTGGCAGATTCTGCCCCTGTGTGCCCAGTACCCTTCTGGGACTTGAGCCAGGAACTCCCCTCCTGTTGGGTGAAGTGGTGGTGTTCAACTTACCTGGGGCTGCTGGGCTTCTAAAGGGACACTGTGACTGGGGAGATGGTGCAGTAGAGAGCATTTGGCAGTAGGAGTTTCTAGGTAGAACTTGGGAGTCTTGGAACTTCTGGATGCGTTCTGGTGATGTGATTTTGCGCTCAGACGGTCTGGAAAGGGACCGCCCCTGTGAAAGCTGTTGCACTGGCAATCCCCATCGCAGGATTGGTTGGCAAGCAGGGAAAGAGACATGTGCCTTTGGTGGGGTGGGTTGGGTATTTTTACCCTTTGTTATTTGGGTTTTAAAGGCAAGACTACTGACATATGCCTGTTAAAGAAACACGTTGGTCAGGGGTCCAAAGTTAGCATGGAGCAGAGCGATGGTGACGAGACACATGCTCCCGAATGAATCGTCAGTGTCTCTCTCAACGCCAGCAGAGAGGCTTTCGAGGAGGTGCTTATGGAGATGCACATGGGGCGGTGCGTGGGAGTGAGGCGGCCTCGGCGGGCCCAGGCTCTGTTTGGAGTTGTGTGTGCTGCCAGCCGTGGGCTGCGGAT
Organism: Piliocolobus tephrosceles; assembly: GCF_002776525.5. Lineage (NCBI taxonomy): Eukaryota > Metazoa > Chordata > Mammalia > Primates > Cercopithecidae > Piliocolobus > Piliocolobus tephrosceles. Next base: position 4,351,093 of record NC_045439.1, on the reverse strand, counting down.
TTCACTCCCCACCTTCGAGCCACCAGAGCAGAGGGGCAGTTGGAGCCAGCCCATGACTTCCAGTGACAGTAAATGCAGAGAAGCCCGTTAGGGTGACACAGAGCTCTCCTGGCTATGAGGACTCAGAGACTTTACCTGCGGGTCATCACAGAGGGGTGACCCCCAGATCCCCCAGATTCAGACACTCCTACTGTTAAGGAAGAAAGATCCCAGCAGGGCTGTTCCCTCTGCAGTGAATCCTGGGCCTGGCATAGCGTCTGACACTTTGTGGCCCCCCTGCAAATATTTGTTGGCTGCCTGACTCCCTCAGCCTAACACCAATTTTAGAAAGTAATTCTAAATTACTCCAAAAAGGCCAAAATGCTCCTTGCTGGCTTGGCTGACTGCAGGATAAAATGTGGAGGGCCTGGATGGACTTGCCCCTTCCTGCCGGGAAGCACACAAATTTTCTTGCTGGAAAAGTAGACTTTTGAGACATCCCCATTGTGCTAACTTGTTCTCCTTTGTCTTCACAGAGACTAATAGACAAGTCACGAGTTACCTGTGTCAAATGGGTTCCCGGTTCGGAAAGCCTTTTCCTAGTAGCCCACTCGAGTGGGAACATGTACTTATATAATGTGGAGCACACTTGTGGCACCACAGCCCCCCACTACCAGCTTCTGAAGCAGGGAGAGAGCTTTGCCGTGCACACTTGCAAGAGCAAATCCACGAGGAACCCTCTCCTTAAGTGGACGGTGGGCGAGGGGGCCCTCAACGAGTTTGCTTTCTCCCCAGATGGCAAGTTCTTAGCGTGCGTGAGCCAGGATGGGTTTCTGCGGGTGTTCAACTTTGACTCAGTGGAGCTGCACGGTACGATGAAAAGCTACTTTGGGGGCTTGCTGTGTGTGTGCTGGAGCCCGGATGGCAAGTACATCGTGACAGGTGGCGAGGACGACTTGGTGACAGTCTGGTCCTTTGTAGACTGCCGAGTGATAGCCAGAGGCCACGGGCACAAGTCCTGGGTCAGTGTCGTAGCATTTGACCCCTACACCACTAGCGTAGAAGAAGGTGACCCTATGGAGTTTAGCGGCAGCGACGAGGACTTCCAAGACCTTCTTCATTTTGGCAGAGATCGAGCAAATAGTACACAGTCCCGGCTCTCCAAACGGAACTCCACAGACAGCCGTCCCGTGAGTGTCACGTATCGGTTTGGTTCCGTGGGCCAGGACACACAGCTCTGTTTATGGGACCTTACGGAAGATATCCTTTTCCCTCACCAACCCCTCTCGAGAGCAAGGACACACACAAATGTCATGAATGCCACGAGTCCTCCTGCTGGAAGCAATGGGAACAGTGTTACAACCCCCGGGAACTGTGCGCCACCCCCTCTGCCGCGGTCCAACAGCCTTCCCCACTCGGCAGTCTCAAATGCTGGCAGCAAAAGCAGTGTCATGGACGGGGCCATTGCTTCTGGGGTCAGCAAGTTTGCAACACTTTCACTACATGACCGGAAGGAGAGGCACCACGAGAAAGATCACAAGCGAAATCATAGCATGGGACACATTTCTAGCAAGAGCAGTGACAAACTGAATCTAGTTACCAAAACCAAAACGGACCCTGCGAAAACTCTGGGAACGCCCCTGTGTCCTCGAATGGAAGACGTTCCCTTGTTAGAGCCGCTGATATGTAAAAAGATAGCACATGAAAGACTGACTGTACTCATATTTCTTGAAGACTGTATAGTCACTGCTTGTCAGGAGGGATTTATTTGCACATGGGGAAGGCCTGGTAAAGTGGTAAGTTTTAATCCTTAATGCTGCACCAGATCTAGAACTTGAATAGGTAGTGACTTTTTTTTTCCCGTGGGAGGGGTGGGGTGTACAATGAATGTGAATGACACTTCTTATTCTTAATGTAAATCTAAATGCATCAGAGCCATAATTTTGGATACTGCATGCCATGTAATTCTGAATCATTTGATAATTTACCTTAGAGCATTTAAAAAAATATAATCAAACTAATTGCCAGCCAAGTCAGTCATCCTCCTGGGAGTATATAGAGTCCCAAGGTTAGCGCTCCTGTATTAGACTATTTCAATTTTAGGAAAATCATGACCGTGTGGGGAAACAATGACTTTAAAATGCTGAAATTAAAATTTATGCTTTAACTGGAATATTTTTGCTTAACTACTCAATTAGAATATTGTACACCTGATCAGTGTGTGTTCAGCACAGATGGCCATCAATTGTCATTTATAGTCCAATTTTTTATCTTAATCATAAAATGTTTAGGAATCTATGAAATTTAACTTTAGGAACAAAAAGTTTCGCAGGGTTGGTTGATATTATTTTTACATTGTTCTGGCAATCCACAGAAAGAGAAGAGCCTTAATTTTTAAAACCCATTTTAGTCATTTTATGACAATTAAAGTTGTTTAATAAACATCTTTTTTCAAAGAAGCAGTTTGTAGCACTTTGATTGAGATTCTGTGCATAAAATACCCACCTCACTCAGAGCCCGGACAGTTCGTAGGAGCTGCGGGCTGAGGACGCCAACAGCATTGCAAAAGTGCCTCTTGCCACATAAGCGAAGACCTTTTATGTCAGATGCACTTTGCTTGTGTGTTTTCCCAACAAGGGAAAAGGAGTTTTTTGGTTTTTTGCTGGGGGGAGGTGTGGGGGAGGGGGATTGGGTCCGAAAGGCATGTGACTCCTCTGCTCTGTGAGGCCCCCCAGGGCTTCCAACTTCTCCCTTACTTGGCCCTTGTTTGGACTTAGCCCCGCCCCAGGAAGCGCAAGTGCAGATTTCCCTTTCCTTGTTCTTGGATGGCAGCTGTGGTTCCGGGATTACTCTTGGGATGCCGTCGCTGGCCATGTGCTTAGGCTTCGTCCTCAGTGGCTCCCACCCCAGCGCCTCAGCCCAAGGCCTGGTGGCCTGTGGCTTCCTCGGCAGTGGGAGGCTCTGCTGCTCCCCTGGAGGCCGCAGCCTTTCACCCTCACTCTCTGCTGCTGCACAGGGAGCTGCTTTTCAAATGCCGGTTTTCACAGTGGGTGAGATGGCCCCTTGAACTGTATGTTCCATGTCAAGATGGTGGTTATCTTCCTTGTTAACTCATTTTGTACATTGAGGTTTTTCTGGTTTGTACACCTTTGTAATTAAATATAGAGAGAACGATCACTTATACCGGTTTGCGTAGTGAATGATTCTGCAAAGTGAAGGCCTGGTGGCTTTTCTTTCTCTGCCATGTAAAGACCCTGGTAGCTGGAGCAGCAGCTCCCTGTGCTCTTAGTGCAGCCCTCCCAGGAAAGCCGGGCCAGGTCCCCAGGCCTGCTTCCCATCAGCAAACCTGTCACAGTGGAGCCACCCACCCTGTGCCCATCGCGGGCCTTAACGCAGTGGTTTCTGTTCAGTGTGATGGCATGGCAGCATGCTGCCACCTGGGAACCACAGCAGCCTTCAGGTGCATCTCGCCTGTCTGTGCCTTTCACATCCCTGAGCACCACTTCTAGGAATGTTCGCATCCTCTCTACCTGTGGAATACAGGCCTTTGTTCCTAAAGGTGAACTGATCTAAGGTAGCCACGACAGCCATCCTTGTGGACAGCTTCCGCTTTGGAGGCCAGATTGGGTCATGTGGACAGATTAGTAATGAACCCTCCATGTGCAATTTTATGCACCTACATAGTTGTAAACATCCAGTTTCAAATGCTTCTGAGGCATTGAGTATGCAGTTTCAAAATTCAGGACTTAGTATTTGGCCTAAATAGAGAGTGGCTGATCCCAGGTAAGTAGCATTTATGGTGACATTATGGCGACCTTGCGGTTCTGAAGGTGTGTCCCACAGCCAGGGAAGCCGTGGGGGTGTGGCCCGAGTAACCAGCGTGACCGACTGGGCACTCTGATTTCTCCCCGCTCTTTATCATTCTCAGTGGCAGTGGCTGGGATGAAAGAGGGATTACAGGGGTACACTGACTGACAGGTGACTTAGGAGTCGTTTGCTAATAGGAACCAGGGGTGGGAGAGGCAAGAGGAGGAGGTTACGTTTCCTTTAAAAACAACTCTGAAATGTGCTATCTAGTGTGGAGGCCTGTGCGTGTGTCTCCCACCTCCAGTTTTAAACACTGTGATATTGTCAGTTTGGGATTTGGGGCTTGATCACAATCTTTTTCTTCCGGTTTTTGCCAAGGAGGGTACTGTCCTTAGTGTCTGTCTGGTACCCTGTCTGGGGCCCCTTCATTGTGTCTCCGTGCCCTCCCCGAGGCCCCTCTTGCTGATTCAGAGCCCCCTGGAGAGCACTGTGCCAGCCTAGGGAGGGGCTGCCTTTGACTGCATGTCCCGACCCCTGGCTCAGCCCAGGGTGGCCCAGGCCCTGCAGGGTGACATCACGGCGTCCACTCTGCCCCTCTGACTGCTGCCCCTTTCTTTGACAGCCAGCAGAGCACTTCTGCAGGCAGGAGGACAGGATGCCAGGCGTTCTCCAAGACCAGAACTAAAGGTGCCCGGCAGCTTGCGAAGAGGGCACTGGAGAGAGGGGCGGGGCAGCACCCTCCTCCTCGGCTGTGCTTCGGAGTAATGGCTCCCGCAGACCTGGGGAGGGCCGGGGAGGGGTGGCACCGGTGCTTCCTCATATCAGGTGTGTAAGGTACAACGCGTGCTGCTAACCCTAAGAGAAATTTGGGGAAAATATTTGTATTTTTCTCACCAAACTTTGAGCTTCCTCATTGAAATTTTTCAGTTTTTCAGCCTAAACATTATTATGAGCAAGAATATCTTTTCTAACCTAATCTCTGGAATAAAACACAGCATTTGGCAAGAAGAGGCTGTTAACTACTCAGTCAGCATCACTGTTCCAGCGTGTACCAAACCACAGAGATGAAAAGCTCGGATGAAAGTCAGGTGCATGCTGTGTGGCCGGAGAATCCCGCTCCCACCCGGCAAGGGGGTGAGCTGGGCCCTGGGCGGTGTCAGACGCCTTCTGAAGGTGCCAGGCCAGGGCCAGGGGAGCCTCTACTTACCTAACTACTCGGGTTGGCCTTTTTCACCAGAATTCAAGAAGCCAGGTTTGTGCCGTGACTGTGATGGGGCAGGCTTCCAAACACTGCCGGCAGCCCTGGAGCCTTTCTCTGAGGCTTTTTTCGTATTCAGAAGGGGAAATAAAATTCCCCCAGAGGCCCGGAGAAGGGAGCCTTTGGAAAAGCTTGCCTTCTTTTAAAAGCAAATTCATGTGCAGGAGTAGACACTTCACAAATAACCAATAACTTTGGGGTCGAAATTTGCTTAAATCCTGGTAAAGGATCTCATTTCTCTTTTGTGCTGATTGAACCTTCTAGCAATTTGGAAGTGTTCTCCTGTGAACCCTTAACTGGGGACTGAGGGCAAATGCCTTAAAAATGGAGGCGTGGAGAATCAGAAAGGAGCTATCACAATGATTCTTGTCTCAAAGGCATTCAGGAATTCTGAGGAAGAATTGCAGTGACAGGACAGGATTTTTTGGGCAAGGACACCCTCCAGTCGAGGCCCAGGGCTCTCCACTGGCTGACGTCACCCCCAGGGCCCAGCTGGCACGTGGCCAGGCGGCCGTTTCTCCCCATTCCCTCCACTTCCTGGGGTTCATTTTAAATAGTAAAGAAATTGTGCAGTATGATATGAGTGCTGACGTTGCCTGAGTACAGGGTCCTCATCACCTCTTGCCTGGGAGGGAGACATTTCTTTTCTTTGCTGAGCGAGCTCAAAGTGTGAGGAGGAGAAAGCCTAGGGGTTGCGGGCGGCTGGAGAAGGGATCCACGGAAACCCAAGCGCCACCTCATGCATGTGTGACTGCCCAAGGAAGAACTGGAAGCAGTTCACCTGTGGATTTTCTGGGGAAGGACTCATGGAACACAGCATCTGGCGCCCAGCTCTGTGGGTGAGGGCTTGGCGGGGGATCCAGCGGCCCTGCCCTGCCTCCAGCGCTGCTGGACGGGGGAGGGATTGGCCTCCGACTGGGGGGTTGCACCATGACGGTCGGTGTGCCCTCGGCTGAGGGTTCGCTCCTTAGCAGTGAAGAACCTCCACGTGCGTGGGTAGGGGTCGGGTGACCTGGAGACACCGCCTCCGGTCTGGTCTGGGTGACAAGGGTGAAGGTTGATAGTCTGCCGTCCTGGCGGCAACCTGCAGGACCCCCTTGTCTGGAGCACGCTCTTCGCCACAGGCCGATTGGGACTGTCACGTGTTGCTTTAAGTTAACAAGGTGTGCACACCACAGTGACCCCAAGTGATGTTCCAGAGGGAGGAGACATGAGTCTGGCAGAAGTGAAGTCTGTGGCTTTATATTTAAAAGCACTCTATTCAGCTGTTACCTTTGAAACTCAGAGCCTCGTTACAAACTGTAAGAACGTGCCCTCCGGAAGAGGGAAACTGTCTCACTGATGTTGATTTTTTTTTATTCGTTTCTGCATCTGTTACATGAACTTTGTGTCATAAATTACTATCCCTTCGTTTGAAAGTGTAAAAGAAAAATTTCCTGCATTTTTATCATTTCTGTATACTTGAGTTTATTAAAGATTGTTATGTTAGGCAACACTGTATAAAATTGTATGGGTATTTTGAGTGAAAGTCAAAAGTAAAATTCACATGTATTTCCTTTTTTATATTTTCATCTAATTTCTTGACAACTTGAATAAATTTCATAAAGAGCCTTCCTAACATGAAATATTGGTAAATTCTTAACTGTTGCAATAATTAATGAAGCTTTAATATCAGTATTGTTATTTTATAATTTTAAGGAAATCATGTTTGTTTCACGGCTTTGTTTTTTAGCTGTTCCCTTGTCACTGTCACAGCTAACGAGACTTACATTTCCTACATACTTGATATTCTGAAGTACTGTGGGACTGTCCTCTGTATATTGACATTAAATAAACGTGTGTGAGTGAACTGTAAATGTAGATAATTTTCAGTAGTCATTTTCACATCTAAGCTTTAAAAATCCCAGTGAACCAAAACAAGAAAAGTTTTTAAATGTTGTAAAATTAAGGGCCTTGTTAATGTTTATAGAACAGCCAGCCACCGGAATTGCTCCCTCTTACTTAAGCTGACTGCTTCTCATAGTTGGCAGCATACTCGATGAAATGTTCTGTGGCCCAGAACCCATTTTATGTGGTCCTCGTCTATGCCAACTCCAGTCCGGGAGAAGGACTGTTGACTGGCGTTTCGGCTGAGCTGTGTAGAGGCTTCTGTTTAGTGAGAATGCGGACGTTCTGAAGTCTTCCTGGGCCGCGAGCTGGCTTTGGTTACGTGGACTCACTATCCCGGAGGCTGGACATCCGACATTCTGTCCAGCCACGCAGCCGGCAGCTGGGAGAGTGGAGAAGGTAGCGGCCGGTAAGCTGCCGTGTTTTATTTTGCTGTAAGTTCTGGGATACATGTGCTGACCGTGCAGGTTTGTCACGTAGGTATACATGTGCCAAGGTGGTTTGCTGCACCCATCCACCCGTCATCTAGGTTTTAAGCCCCGCGTGCATGAGGCGTGTGTCCTAGTGCTCTCCCTCCCCTCGCCCCCAGGTAGGCTGCTTTCCGTAGGAGCTCTTTTCCTGGCTAGAAGTTCATTGTTTTCCTTCTCCTCATCTTGAATAGTGTTTGCTGAAGGCTTTGTGCTGGCGTGAGGTTGTCCTGCTGTAGACACCAGGCCCATCGTCGGTGCAGTTAGCTTCCTACACAGGGCAGTGGGCGACGTTCCATTTGGGACGAGAAGAACTCATGATTTACATTGTCTTACTATGGAATGCTGTCCCTCACTCTTGACAGACGACGTAGCTGATCTGAGCTGCACCCTGGCACCCGCAGGCCTAGTCCGCCTGCCTGAGGTGTGACAAGTGAGGGCGAGCTGGCCTGAGACACAACCCTTCATCAGGCCCTTGTGCTCCCATTTAGTTGTCACGTCCCTGCTGTGTAATGAGACATCCAGGTCCGGCTCAGCTGCCTCTCCATGGTGGCAGCCGGCTGAGTCCTGTGCTCTGCCTCTAGCACGTTCATCGGGTGGGAACTCCCAGAAGCTTCCTGTGGTGCTGTCTCTGGAGTGCTGGCTCGGCAGAGCCTCCAGTGCTGACCTGTCTGCACTTTTTGTCTTGAATCTGGGCTGCCAAAGCAGAGGCAACATTCAGACCTACAGCTCTCAAAAGCGGCCTCCTGGGGCCTGCCGACTGCCACAAGAGCACTCCAGGGCTCTGTTCTTAGCGCTGAACAGGGTGTTTTTGTTGGTGTTTTTTGAGACAGGGTCTCACTCTGTTGCCGAGGCTGGAGTGCAGTAGCACGAACATGGCTCACTGAAGCCTTGACCTCCTGGGCTCAGTGATCCTCCCATCTCAGCCTCTTGAGTAACTGGGATCATAAGCACACACCAGCAAACTCAGCTAATTTTTGTATTTTTATTTCCGTAAGTATAGGATCTTCCCATGTTGCCCCGGCTAGCATCGAGTAGATTTTAAACCCTAAAGACTGTTAAAGATTTTAAACCCTAAAGACAGCAAGTTTTTTTTTTGTTTGTTTGTTTTTTAAGAAAACCATGGCCGGGCGTGGTGGCTCAAGCCTGTAATCCCAGCACTTTGGGAGGCTGAGATGGGCGGATCATGAGGTCAGGAGATCGACACCATCCTGGCTAACACGGTGAAACCCCGTCTCTACTAAAAATACAAAAACTAGCTGGGCGAGGTGGTGGACGCCTGTCGTCCCAGCTACTCGGGAGGCTGAGGCAGGAGAATGGCGTAAACCCGGGAGGCGGAGCTTGCAGTGAGCTGAGATCGGCCACTGCACTCCAGCCTGGGAGACACAGCCTGAGGCGAGACTCCGCCTCAAAAAAAAAAAAAAAAAAAGAAAAGAAAACCATGACATTTTGGTTTTTTAAAAATAGCTAGTTTGCACCTTCAAAAAAATAAAAGTAGCCGGTTCTCAGCTGAGCGGGATGGCTCACACCTGTAATCCCAGCACTTTGGGAGACCGAGGTGGGTGGATCACCTGAGCCCAGGAGTTTGAGACCAGCCCAGCCATCATGGCAAAACCCCGTCTGTACTAAAAATACAAAAATTGGTGGGGCCTGGTAGCATGCGCCTGTAGTCCCAGCTACTTGGGAGGCTGAGGCACCATGAGAATCACTTGAACCCAGGAGGTGGAGCTTGCAGTGAGTTGAGATGGCGCCACTGCACTCCAGCCTGGGCGACAGAGCAAGACTATGTCTTAAAGAAAAAACAGCCATTTCTCCATGTGTGGCTGCTTGTCAGAATTAATGGATTCTGAGCTCAGGGGTCTCTGGAGATGAACAGACCACCTAGAGGCTCTCAGCTCCCCACCACCCCTTCCAGGGTCAGTGGCCTCCAAAACCAGCCTCCCCTTTTAGGTGGGGGGGGGGGGGCAGCATGAGCAAAATCCTCCTTGAAGTTCCTCAAGCTAGAAAGGCTTTAGGGAGACTAAGTGGGGTCCCTTTTTCCTGCCCCACACAGCAGAGAGGATTGCAGGGCCAAGTGGGTCCCAGGAGCAGGAGGGCCTCCAGTGACAGCCCGGGCCTGTGCTGGTCTCCGTCAGTGAATGGGATCACGACGAAGGCCCCCTGACTTGCACACGTTCTCTCTGATGCTTTTCTTCCACCTTCAGATCACAGCGGAGCCCTTAAATGGTTGTGTCCCTCATTTGTGTGGTCTTTCCCCAGATGTCTGAAGAGCACAATCCTTTTCTCTGGGCGGCTTTTCTCATTAGAGGCCAGGTTGAGTGGCATCTGGGGGAAGTGTGGCCCCTCACCGTGACCTGTCAGTGGACAGGTTAAAGCTGGCAGAGGTACGTGGTCCACTGCCCAGCTACAACTGAGGTCCAGGCCAGACTGCACGGCAAGTCTGGGGCAGAGCTGGGTCCCGGTGTCCCTGGGCTGTGCCAAGGGTCCCCAGCTCTGTGGCTCACGTGCCGCTTGTGTGATCTAGAGACTGGCTTCGCATGCCGTGAATACCATGGCTGCTTTCTCCAGGTTTGCTTTGGTTCCTTTCTGTCGCGGTCTGTGTAATGAGAATGGTGGGGGTCTTGCAGGTGAGCAGTTAAGGAGTGTGTTCCGAGCTGGAAGCCCTCGTTCTGAGAGCAGGCTAGCCTGGCCGTAGTTCTCATCGTTCCTGCACCGGCTCTAAAAAGGTATTGCTTTGCAGATAACATTTAACTCGCGTTCTCCCCAGCAGCACCTGCCCCAGAGGCCAGCATTGGAGCCTCAGGGGCCACGTGCAGGGCCAAGGCTGGTCTTCTCCCTCTGGGAGATGCCAGTGGAGGCGACCTCCACAGCACCCCGGCCAGCTGGCACCAAGCTCCCGGATGTTGTGGCTGTGTAGAAGCAGATCTGTCCTGTGGCACTCTGTCCACAGTCTCAGGATCCTGAGACGTGCTGGCCGGCCTGCCTGCCTGCCCGCAGTAAAACGGGTCCCAGGGCCTGTCTGCGTGTCCCTTTTGTTTGGGTTGGAAAGGGTGACCTTGGGAGCTGAATGGCCAGAGAGGGTTTTGAACAGTCCCAGGTGGATGGGGGATGAGCTGGTGCCCAGCCCACACACTCATCCGCATCCCACGTTTGTCTCCTTGAGGTTCTGTCTTCTCTGACATTCCCAGGCCAGGGGTCGTGGTTGTCGGAAGGGGAAGCTCTCCCAGAACTGAGAGCCAGGAGACCGTCCTGGGCCTGACAGAGCTTCAGGACATGTCCTTTCTCCGATGTGGCCTGTGGCCCTCACAGTGCTGTCTTGCTGTCAGAATCTGCAGTCTGAGCAGCACCTACAGGGGCAGGAACGTGGCCCTGCTTATTGTAAATTGTTTTGAACCAAAATATTTCCTATATATTCTGGTGCGACAAGGCATAATTCTCTTAACTCAGTATTATAAATTAGAATCAAACCCAAACCAAGAGCTGGAGTATTTTTTATCACTTAATTTTGAACTGAAATCTCTAGCAGGAATAAAACAGTGACTCTGCGGAGAGCCGAGCAGCTGACTAAGTATTAGAGCCAAGGCTTGCCCCGTTCCTCTCACAGCGTGGGGGCTGATGGGACGCCGTGCAGATTCTCCCTGGGGAACTCCTTTGCCTGATGGCAACTGGTAAAGCCTGGAGCTGCCAGCTGTCCTGCTTCCAGTGCACAGACAGCGGCTCCTGCACGCTGCCGAGGACAGGTGAAGCGTGCGTGGGCTCCCCTTGCCAGGTTCTCCATTGGCCAGGCCGGACCTTGCCCCTCTTCTCCCATGAAAAGGAAGCAGAGAAGGACAGGGTCAAACCACACTCCCTCCTGAAGAGCAGGCAGACTGGGGCAGCCGGGTCCCTGTCACTGGGAGTTTGACGTGGATGAACATTCGGGCAGTGGATCCCCCACACTTAAAAACACGCCTCCCACTGTGCTCTCGAGGGAAGCTGCAGCCTGGATCCTTCCACGGGGGCCTAGGTGTCTGTTTCTCGTCTTCCTCTTCTACCACCTGATAATCTTTAGACTAAATCACAGACTGATAGAAACAAGGTGACTTTTGTTCATTTCATTTTCTTCTGAGTGGCATTTTTCCCTCTGGTGCCTCCAGTGTTCATCACGGCAAAGTGAGTCCATCCCCAGCAAGTGATGGTGCAAGATGAAGGGTTCAGTGACTTGTACAAGTCCTCACCTGCCTGCAGGGTGCCAAGGCCCCTTCCCTGCCGCCCGGAGGGCTCACTGTGTCACACCCCCTGCTTCTGGGCGTGCCTGGCACTGATGCTGACCCAGGGCCGCAGCAGGCCCAGTGCACTCCAGGGCTTGTGCCTGCAGGACTGTGTCCTGGGGCTAGCTGAGTTCGCTGCTGGAGAACTGGAGGCTGGACCCATTGGGTCTTTGCTTCACCTTCCTGTTAACTCCTCTTAGAGACCGCCGTTCTCCCCTTGGCTCTGACAGGTGGGCTCCAGGGAGTCCCTGGTCAAGCACCCTGGGGTCCTCTTGGGTGTTTCACCGGTGGCCAACCCGCGTCCTCAGTGCTCCAGCGCAGGGACCCTGAGTTTTGGTCATGGGCACGTTCTCTGCATGGTGATCCATTCTAAAACAGTCGTTAACCAGGGTTGACATCAAAAGGGCTAAGCCCTGCTAATGGGAACCCCCAGTTCCGTTAGGCCAGTACGGACTACAGAAGGCGCGGAGGGCGGTTGATTGAAGATGTCTCTGGAAGGTGGGCCCAGTGGACACTGGGACAGTGGAGGGCATGAGGGTGGTTCTAGCTGGCTCCCAGCTGCCACCACAACTGGCATGAAGGCGTTAGCCAGCAGAAGCTGGAGAATGAGTGTACATTTGTTTTGTGCTAATGGGAGAATAGGAAGCTTCCCGCAACCCTCAGGTCGGGTCGCTTTCCAGGGGCAGGGCTTTGTGGGGACCAGCTGGCGGAAGCAGCGTGTCCCCTGACATCAGGCTCTGGCAGCCTGGTGGCTGCACCACCTCTGTGTCTCAGCATCCGCCCGCCCTTGGGAGTGATGGAAAGCAGCCTCCCTGCTCCAGGGCCTCACGCTCAGTGAGAGGAAGTCTAAGGAAGGGTGCTGGCCCTCATGGCCGTCACGAGCCCCCTCAGCCACTGAGTATGTAAACCGGGGCCAGTCCAACCTGAAATGTGCCGTAATGTGTCAACCACACAGCACACCTCTTAGGCTTCTTACCAAAAAAGTCATTAATAATTTTCGTATTGCTGAATATGTTATGAAACATCCTGAGTTAAAGAAAATATTAAAATTGGCTGGGCACGGTGGCTCATGCCTGTAATCCCAGCACTTTGGGAGGCCGAGGCAGGCGGATCACGAGGTCAGGAGATCGAGACCATCCTGCTAACACGGTCAAACCCCGTCTCTACTAAAAACACAAAAAATTAGCTGGGCGTGGTGGCGGGCGCCTGTAGTCCCAGCTACTTGGGAGGCTGAGGCAGGAGAATTGCTTGAACCCAGGAGGTGGGGCTTGCAGCGAGCCAAGATCGTGCCATTGCACTCTAGCCTGGGCGACAGAGCAAGACTCCCCCAAAAAAGAGAAAATATTAAAATTAATGTCACTTGTTTTTATTTTCATTTTTTGAGACGGGTCTCGCTCTGTGCTCCAGGCTGGAGTGCAGTGGATCGTAGCTCATTGCAACCTGCATCTCCTGGGCTCAAGCCATCTCCTGCCTCAGCCTCCCGAGTAGCTGGGATGATAGGCGTGCACCACCACACCCGGCTAATTTTTGTATTTTTAGTAGAATACAAAAATTACACCATGTTAGTAGATTACACCATTTTAGTAGAATACAAAAAATACACCATGTTAGCCAGGCTGGTCTCAAATTCCTGGGCTTAAGTGATCCCCCCACCTCAGCCTCCCACAGGGCTGGCTGTCACTTGTTTTTAAGTGGTTGAATGTGCTCCTGGGAAGCTACACTTACACAGGATTGGTTCACAAGACTCCACCTTCCTGTGGGTAGGGCTGCCTCACACCTGGAGCAGCACTAGCCTCCACCTTGCGCTCTGTGAAAGGGGAGGGAGACTGGCTGCCAGATGAGGTGGCCCCTCTCCGTCTGTCCCCAGGCTGGGTCACCACCACTTTCTCCCTCTGCCAGGAGTAGATGACTTTTCTGTGGCTGGGGGGAAGGGAGGTGCCTCTTGGTTCAGGAGATTTGTCACCTTCTGGACCCCACATAGCTTGTGGAAAGCGCTTTCTTACGGTGCACGTGGTGACGAAGGCAGAGCGTGCTGTGTCAGAGGCTTCTCTTCCTTCGTCCGTGGCAGAAGTGCGGTCAGGCACCTGCTGCCCAGCTCACCTCCACAGCCTTGATGGGTTTGAGCCAGAAGTATGGGGCATTTGCAGGGTCCTCCACAAGTACAAACAGGGTTCTGTCCCTTTTCAGGGGTCCCAGAGGAAAATTGCTCCTATAGACTCTGAGCAGGGGCAGCTGCCACATTCCGTTTGCTTCCTGAGCTTGTCTAGGTGAACAGATTTCAGGTGGAAGGTAAGAAACGGGATGAAATGACTTCAGCGGGACAGCTTGCTTCCCGGCTTCCTGCAAGAGGGTGTGGGCGAGGCTGAAGGGCAATTTCAGATTGTCACCTTCGTTTGTGTCCACACAAGTCCAATGTGTGAGAAGGTAGCAATGTTTGCTTGAGTTAAAGGCTTGTCATTTGTAAACAGTACTCATCAGCCGAAGCCTTCTTCCATGACAGTTCAGGCTGAGTTTCATTCCCAGAGCTGAAAATGTGCACCTTTGGGGCTGCACTGTCGCCGTCTTAATGTTCTTCATAAACGAACGCCACACCTGGATGTGATTTAACTGCCGCCCAATAGTAAATGCAAAGAAACGGAAGTACTCTTTGCTGTGTGGGAAGTTAAACCCTCTTAGGTTTACCTAAGCTCACGCCTGTCTTGCTAAATCTGGGTGAGATGCCCCCTCCCCAGTGAGCCTCTCGGCAGGAGTTGCCCCGAAGAGCCAGAAGCACCCCCCCCATTCTTCCAGCTGGCCCTGGTGGCTTGGCCCCCACATCCGTCCTCCACACCCAGCCGCAGCCTCATGGCAAGACTCCTTTGTTCTGGGGCTCCCCCCACCTCGGCCTGGGCCCTCCTGTCTCTGCCTGTGGGGCCTACACATGTGGACAGCTGCAGCCAGAGGGTGCCGTGGTCGCACCACCCCACAAAGCAAGAACCCCCCCAGCAGAGAATGCCCTTTCAGAGGTGTCCCTGAACCCTGCCTGGAGGCAACCCCTGGCTCCGGGGACTGGGTGTGCCGTCCAGAACTGCGGGGCCCTGGGCTCAACCCTGGCTGAAGGCGCTGAACACCTCCCACGAGGCACCTGTTCCTTTGGGTCAGGGCAACCCCGAAGAACCTGTCCGCAGGTGCCGAGAAACCACTGTCTCCGCAGGGGCAAGGCCAGCCCTGCCCGCCCTTCTCCTGGACAGTGCTGAGACCACAGCATTGCACCCAGCAGGGTTCCAGGTCTCTAGGAATTGAACGCAGTGATCTGGGGAGGAGTTAAATAGATGAAGTGGAGGGTTTGCTCCCACACTGGCCTCCACACCAACAGCACCAGTTTTGACCACATGGAGCTGCTGGCAGAGGGCGAGCATGGTGGCTGTCGCTCGTCCGGTGTTTTGCTGGATTAATGGAGACTGCTTTGTTTGCAGGGCTCATTGTCATCCCCAAGCCAGGCCAGTTCTTCAGGTGGAACTGTAGTGTAGCGACCCCACTGCTGCGCGCACAGCCTCCGGGACTTGGACTCGAGGGAGTGACGAGGAGGAGCCCCCAGCTGCGCCTGAGCCGTCCCAGCCGGCAGACCTCAGGCGGTGGACGTCGACGAGGGCCGAGTGGACGGCGACCGGCTCACTCTGTAGCACCGTGCTCCCACTGCTCACCCGAAGAAGTTGTTTCCATTTTAAATCGGTCTTTTGGGGCTGCAGTAAAAAATAAGAAATTGAGTTGTCTTACTTTTTTTTTTTTTTTCTTCTTCTTTTTGAGACGGAGTCTTACTCTGCAGCCCAGGCTGGAGTGCAGTGGCCGGATCTCAGCTCACTGCAAGCTCCGCCTCCCAGGTTTACACCATTCTCCTGCCTCAGCCTCCCGAGTAGCTGGGACTACAGGCGCCCGCCTCGTCGCCCGGCTAGTTTTTTGTATTTTTTAGTAGAGACGGGGTTTCACCATATTAGCCAGGATGGTCTCGATCTCCTGACCTCGTGATCCACCCATCTCGGCCTCCCAAAGTGCTGGGATTACAGACTTGAGCCACCGCGCCCAGCCTGAGTTGTCTTACTTTTTACTCTAAAATTCAATGTAATTAAATCTCATATATATATAATATATACATATATACATAGTGTAAAATAGAATGTTTCTTGGACAAGAAATCCCCTGAAATTCAACTGTTATAAATAGTGCTTTCCTGTTTTTGCACTGATTTTTCTATACCTTAGGTGGTCAGAAGACAACCTTGAATGCACTCATACAGAAAATTGTTACTTTCTGACTTAATGTAATTCAGGAAGGCAGATGCTGCAATCACAGATCTAAAAAAATTGTTTGCACTTAAAAATAGTTGAATGCTGGTGGAAAGTTACTTTGCAGATGGGTAAAAAGGACTCATGGCCCTCTGAGGTGGTGGTGTGAAGATGCCCTTTGTACCTGTTGATGTTTATTTTAATACTGTTATTTTCCAATGCAATCAACTCTGTATTATATGTATAAATAATGTAATTCTGCAATTGGGGAAAATAGTTACTTCACTAGTAATTTTCATTTAAGAGTGATATTTCTAATTCACAAAAAAATTAATATTAAAACTATCTTGAATATACCACTTGTTTATCTTCTGTTAAATTGGCTTAGTCTTTCCTGTACATTTTGGTTGAACTGGTTGGTATGGAATTGTTTTGTCTTTTTCACCCCATGTTACTAGAAGCCCCGTCAGTCACACTTGAGACGGGATGTTTAAGAACACGGCTCGGGAGGGCTTAGGCTCCGTGGCCGCCTCGCAGCTCACCTGTCTGTGGCCACTGTGGGCAGCTGCACGTGTGCACAGGGTTTCAGGATCAGGTCTCCTTACAGCTTCGAGTCCTTCTTTTGTCGTTGAAAGCCTGTGACCGCACATAACAGTTTCTACAGTGAGTATGAATGTGGGACATGAACTAGCTCATCAAACTGTTTACCTGATTTTTTTTTAAGAGACAGAGTCTTACTGTCACCCAGGCTAGAGTGCAGTGGTGCGATCTCAACTCACTGCAAGCTCTGCCTCCTGGGTTCATGACATTCTCCTACCTCAGCCTCCCGAGTTTCTGGGACTATGGGCGCCTGCCATCACGCCCAGCTAATTTTTTGTATTTTCAGTAGAGACGGGGTTTCACCGTATTATCCAGGATAGTCTCGATCTCCTGACCTCATGATCCGCCCGCCTCGGCCTCCCAAAGTGCGGGGATTACAGGTGTGAGCCACCGTGCCCGGCCTTACCTGAGATTTTTCTTACTTGGTTGAACCAGCTCATGAGCATCTATGAGCCTAGGGCATCCCACACCTGCTCAACGAGTTACTAGAATTGCAACAGAATGTGCAGCTACCAAACAGAAGAATGTTTATTTTTTTAAAAAATCATATACAACTGGATCCTTTGAAAGCTTTATTTTGTGAGACTTTAAACCATGAAGTGTCTGAAACCTATTTCTGTAATTGATCACATTAAATTGGGGGCATGTCTTTAATTTCGGGCTTTTGAGGGGAGGTATGCTACATTTTCACCATTTGTATGAATGCAGCCACAGAAAACTTCACATCAGCTGAGCCCTTGGTTTAGTTTTCTTTAGAGGAGAGATTAGTTACAGCTTGAGTTCTCAGCCTGCCCCACTCAGAGGCCCCAGCAGGGCCTCTGGATCATGAGGCCATGAACTATGGTGTGAGTCTTCTAGAAAGAGAAATACAAGACACTAAGACTTGCTGTTCTAAATGGAAGAATCAGAATGGATAAATTAGACACATGCAGAGTGACCTCTGTATTAAAACATTAGCACATTTTAGGTACTTTGGTATTTCTGTCATCTTAAAGTACTGATTGCTAGGTGCTGTCAGTTACACAGGAAGCCAAACCCAGGAGGGTCCAAGACAGCTACAGTGAACCGCGGGTGTATCTGGAAGTCAGAAGGAACTACTTTTGAAAATAAGTCTAAAATTATTTTCTGTTTTAAGACAGAATCTCACCTATCATCCAGGCTGGAAAGAAGTGGTGCGATCATAGCTCATTGCAGCCCCAACCTCCTGGGTTCAAGTGATCCTCCCACCTCAGCCTCCCGAGTAGCTGGGATCACGCATGTGTGCCACCACACCTGGGTAATTTTTTGGTATTTTGTAGAGATGGGGTCTCCTTATGTTGCCAAGGCTGGTCTCAAACTCCTGGACTCAAGCGATCCTCCTGCCTCAGCCTCCCAAGATGCTAGGATTACAGGTATGAGCCACCGCACCTGGCCAAGTCTAGAATTCTTAATCCGGCAATCTTCCTGGTCATCTCCTTATTCTGTTTCCTGTTTGTTACTGTCTGTTTGTTACTGTCCTGTTACTGTTTCCAGGACAGTAATGTCAAGATTTGAGCAGTTTGGTCAGATGACCCAGCTGTGTCCACAACTTTTGCTGGCCCCGAGATGGTATCACTCGAGATAGTTAGTCCTGGCTCTGCCTCAGCCCAGTCTGTCACCCTTCGCTGGTTCTGGAGTACAGTTTGCATTTGGCCATCACAGTACTAACACTGTCAGATATGCCCCAGTTTACTCTAGATCCATCTGTGCCAGGAATAAATCCTTATTTTTATGGTGCTATTCCTAAGACTGCTCTGTAGCCAAGTCGGCCAAGATGACTTCCAAAATCTAACTGCCTCGTAACTGTCCCCACCACTGTCACCATGGACTCAAGCATTCAGCAGGCCCTGGGCAGATGGCAGTGAGGCAGCATCAAGGCTGGTCATGCCCTCACTCAGACGCCCTGGAAAGACGAACTTCCCTGGTACGATTTGGGTTTTTCTCACTTGTTGCCTTGTACTTTCTTACACTTCTGGCGTTGAAGAATGCACGCTCCTCCAGAGAAAGCCAGGAAGAGGTCAGCCATGCCAGGGGTGGGTCTAGCTGGACTCTAGCCGCCTCGTGGCAGGCTGGCTGCACCGCAGGTGTGGGGGCAGCAGAGCAGGAGACGGGAGGTCACGGTCTCACTGCTGCTGCCTGTCACACGAAGGCATGCACATCTGAGCGCCAGACAGAGATGGCTGACGGAGATGGCTGCTTACTGCTTCTCCTCGCAAGGCCCGCCCCCACCAGTGTGGGGAGTGGCTGGGCTCCCCTGTGCTTCTGCCTGGTGTCTTCTTTTTTTTTTTTGAGATGGAGTCTCGCTCTGTCGCCCGGGCTGGAGGGCAGTGGCCGGATCTCAGCTCACTGCAAGCCCCGCCTCCCGGGTTTACGCCATTCTCCTGCCTCAGCCTCCTGAGTAGCTGGGACTACAGGCGCCCGCCACCTCGCCCGGCTAGTTTTTTGTATTTTTTAGTAGAGGTGGGGTTTCACCGTGTTAGCCAGGATGGTCTCGATCTCCTGACCTCGTGATCCGCCCGTCTCGGCCTCCCAAAGTGCTGGGATTACAGGCTTGAGCCACCGTGCCCGGCCTGGTGTCTTCTTTAAGGTCAGGAGGGTGAGGCGGGTGGACGAGGGTAGGCTCGCACCAAGAAGGGCGACAGTGCAGCCGGGCAGCACGCGGGTGCTTAGCAGAGGATTGCGGGATGAACGTGTTTGAATGGGGAGGAAGACGGCTGAGGCCTCATCCTTGCTTCTGTTCTGGGTTCTGTGGGGATAATTCAAGTGCTTCAATTGCGTTGCACAGAAGAATGGAAATAATCCGGCCAGCCAGGGTTCACGAGCTTTCCAGTTCGGGGCGGCAGAGGCGGCAGCAGGGTGAGGTGGCCCCCTATGGGCTGAGCCAGCCTGGCCCTTCTGCCCTCGGCCCTGGCCCCCATCACAGGGCCCAGACAGACACAGGGCACCACACACAGCTATGGCGGTCTGGGGATCCTGGCGCCTGCTGCCGAGAGCAGGCAGGTACAAGGGCCACGTGCGGGGCAGCAAGTCCAGGGGTGGCTGGCAGGATTGCCCTTTTCTCCGCAAAATCCCCACCCTCGGAATCTCCACCCTTGGACTTGGGAAGCCGATGTGGGAACCCTGCTGTGCGCCACAGACCCCCGTCACTCCTGCATGGAGGGGGCCTGTGGAGCTGGGCTCTGGTTCCCCGCTCACCTCCACCCCGGAGGCCCAGCTGCCGTGGGCCCTGGCGTGCCGGGGGCGCTACACTGCTTCAGAGCGTTTATGCCCGAGTCTAACAAAACCAGGAGGGCCTCAAGTGGCGGACCTTGGGATGGTCCTCCTCTTGCTCTAGGGACTTTCTTGCCTTCAGAGAGCCCCCAGCCCTGCTGCCCCCACCACGAGGAGGGTGACAGTCAGAAGTCAGGGCAGCTGATGTCCTGGGCACCAGCATCTGCAGACCACACTTGCTTTCTCAAAAAGGCCTGCAGAAGAACTGTGAAGACTTTCCCTTCATATTTTTAGATGTAAAGGGAATAACACGTTTCCCAAGTACACACACACTTAATCCATTTACATGCCCGACACTGAAGCCAGGCCCGGGGACAGGGCGTGCCCCTCCTAGCCACCACTCCCCTACCCACAGGTCCCTCTCTTGTGACCTGTGTGTCCCCCCACCACCCCAGCCTTCTGTCCCCCAGCCCTCCCTGCCGCTGGGCTCTGCCCACGGCCCTGGTGTCCGACTCCCCTGGGACTCCCAGGCCCTCTGTGGAGGCAGAACGGTGCCACCCCCTGCTCAGACACCTCCCCTACAGCAAGGGCAGCCCTGAAGGCTGCACCAGGGTCTCAAATGGGTTTAAAAGGCACCCAGGGAGAGGCCTGCTCTGAACATTATGGCAAACCTCACTTTCGGGCTGTAGTCTGCCCTTCTTCTTGGGCTCCTTTGACTCCCATGTGGCACAGACCGGGCACCTGTACCTATGGACTCGCTGCCCCACACTCCCAGCCCTTTCCTCCTCCTCCAGCCTGCCCTCCCTCTGTGTGGCCCAGAGTCCACTGTCGTGTCAGACGGCCTGGGGCTGGGGCCAGAGCCACTGGAGAGCACATGAAGGAAGGGTGTCACAGATTTGTCTCAACAGAGGAATAAGGAGGCTTAAAGCCCGGGAAATTTAGCTTTTTTCAAAAATATCTCATAAGTTTGGGAAGATGACAAAAAAAAAGGAGGACCCAATTACTAAGTTACTTTCCAAGATAAACGAGGACTTTTTAGGACTTTTCTTGTGCCCAGCAGCCCGGCCAGTGCCACGGTTTCTTTGCAATGCTCCCATCCCATCCCCACGGGGAAGCAGGTTTCTTTTTCTAGGACACAAGGTGCCCAACTTATTGTTGGCACTCAGCAAACAGCTCAAAGCACCCACTGACAGGCCTGGGGCAGGGCTCCATACTCCCCAGAGACAGGTGGGCACCAGGAGCTAAAATGACAACGTGGTCACCTTGAAGCCCGTGCTCAGAAGAGACCCTTCAGGCCTGCCCTGCGCCCCGTACCACCTTGCCAGGCTGGTCACTGAGGAGCACACAGGGCTCCAAGGACATGCCTGGGTATGCTCCTTCCTGAGTGGTTCTTCAAATGAAAATTAAGCCACACCAGGCCGGGCGCAGTGGCTCATGCCTGTAATCCCAGCACTTTGGGAGGCCGAGGCAGGAGGATCACCTGAAGTCAGGAGTTTGAGACCAGCCTGACCAACATGGAGAAACCCCATCTCTAGTAAAAATACAAAAAATCAGCCGGGCGTGGTGGCGCATGCATGTAGTCCCAGCTACTTGGGAGGCTGAGGCAGCAGAATCCCTGAACCCAGGAGGTGGAGGTTGCAGTGAGCCAAGATCGCGCCACCGCACTCCAACCTGGTGAACTAGCGAAACTCCGCCTCAAAAAAAAAAAAAAAAGAAAAGAAAATTAAGCCACATCAAAGCCTTCCCAACAAAATCAATTCCCCTCATGTGCCCACAAAAGCTAAAATAAAGGAATGCCTGGTAAGGACAGATGTTGGACTCGGAGAACATTAAAATGCAATACTGTAACGAGAGCTTATTCTTTAATAAAAGTCGGGGTGTCCAGTAGCGTCACTGGTAAGACGTGGTGCGCTCCACGACTGACCAGCAGCGCCAGAAAAGCGCTGGGAGGGGACAGGCAGAGCCCACCTTCCAACCACGCCCAACTGATCACAGAAATGCCTGCTTGTTTTGATTCATACACAAAGTTACAAAATATTCCCTGCCCCAAATTCTTAACGAAAATGAAAGAAAACCCTAGAATGTGGTTTTACAAATATATTAGCCCAGAACATCCTGGGCAGCTGCGCAGGTGCGGCGGGGCGCAGGGCAGCACCCAGAGCCCCAGCCAGCGCGAAACGGACGCAGGTGCGTCCCCAGCCCTCCGTGGCGTCTCAGCGGCAGATCGCCCAGGCCTGGCCCCATCGGGCCTGGCGTTGCCTCTGGAAGTCGAGACGACTGCGCTGCTCAGTATCTTCCGCCTTTCCGCACTATGGTGGGCAGGCGACACTGCTGCGGAGCCGGCTTAAGGTCCTTCCGCGGATCTGTCTGTCAAAGAAAAATTACAGACAGGAAATTCAGTGGCGGCCTGGGCAGGGGGGAGAGCAGCGCCGCCGGAGACGCTGGCTCCGCGCTACCTTCTGGCTCGCAGGGAGGCACTTCAAGGGTCTCAGCACCGGCGCTTTTCCATTTGTCCCAGATCCAAGCACCGACTGCAGCGTGGGGCTGGAGTAAGACGACAGTTTGGCCACTCCCGAAAGCTTTAGTTTGGACAGTTCCATGACGTAGGCCGGTCCTTGTCTCTTGGGATGGTCCTCCTCTTGCTTTAGGGACTGTTTCTTGAAACAGAACAGAGGCCAGTTGGACATCAAATGCTTTCCCCTTTATGGAAATTAGGAAAAATGAAAGAGGCTCTTTTGTACTGCTTTTGCCTAATACAATTTCTTGACCATGACATGTGACTGGGACACATTCACCAGGTCCCAGACACCCCAAGGGAGTGGCCGCTCATTAGAGTCCCAAGGCGGAGGCCAAACCTTCAGGGGGAACCTGAAGCACGCAGACTGCGAGCTGAGGAGTGCAGGTGGCAAAGGGCTCGCGGGCAGTGATGCCCACGCCTCCGGCCTCCTACTCTAGCTCTAAGGTCTTACACTCTGACCTGCCTGCTGCCTGCTTTTGGGGGGCTTGTAAGCTAAGGATGGTTTTACATTTGGGTTTGTTTTTTGTTTGTTTTTTGAGACAGGGTGTTGCTCTGTAGCCCAGACTGGAGTGCAGTGATGCCATCTTGGCTCACTGTAGCCTCAGCTTCCTAGGCTCAGGCGATCCTCCTGCCTCAGCCTCCCAAGTAGCTGGGACTAAAGGCGCGCACCACCACACCCAGCTGATTTTTAAAACAGATGGGGTGGTGGGGGAGTAGTCTCACCTACATTGCCCAGGCTGGTCTCAAACTCCTGGCCTAAGTGACTCTACTTTGGCCTCCCTAAGCACTGGGTTTACAGGTGTGCGCCACCACACCCACCCGGTTTTTATATTTTTTAGTAATTGAAAAAAAATGTTTCATGGCATATGAAAATTATGTGAAATTCACATTTTAGCGTCCCCAGTTCTACTGGAACGCAGCTCCCGATGTGGTTCATGTGCTGCCTCTAGCTGCTTTCACGCTGCAGCAAAGCGGGGAGTGTAACAAACACCCCATGGCCACAGGGCCTAAACTATTTCCTGTCGGGCCCTTAGAGAAAAGCCTGCCGACCTCGGATGTGACTGAGGGTGGGGACTTGGGTGAATGCCGGCCTGGAGTGACATCAACGGTTTGAAGCAGACCCTCTGTTCAGGAGGGAGCAGACGCAGAGCAGCGACAGTAGTGAGGCCATCTGTGGTGACTTAGGCAAGGTGAGGAGGGTGTAGGAGGCAAGAAGACAAAGCCCCTGTGAGATGAAGGAAGGGTCCACGGGGGCCCTGGGCAGTCGGCGGAGTTGCCTGCCCAGGAGGGAAGGCCATGGGAAGCCACAAGGAAAAGCATATTTGGGGGAAAGATCGGGAGAAGGGGTTTCAGCACATTTGTCTTTTGGACATTCGAGTGGAGCTGTCAAATTGGGGGCCAACGCGACACAGGAGCCTGGCTTTCTGGAGAGCAGTCTGACTGCAGCTCTGGGTTCCCAGCTCCCAAGCGGGCAGGGAGCACTCGGTAAGGGCTGGGAGGAGCGAGCGACGTAGGCACGACCAAACAGATGAATGATGGAAGGGCACATTGTCACACTGTTGGGGTGCCAGCCCAGAACTGGGAGACTGCTGCAACCCTGCCAGCAGGTGCCACAGGGCTGCACCGGGCTAGGATGCCACACGGTAGGTGGGAAGGTGAAGGCACTGAGGAGTGAAGCTGGCATTTCTCAACCCAAAATGTGCGCAACCTCCACTGATGGCACGAAGTGCTCATCTGGGGCCAGAGACAGCGTGGCCTGCCTAGGACTTGAGACCTGTCACCGGCAGGGTCGGTGACTCGGGCCTAGCGGCTGGGTCAGTGACTCGGGCCTAGGGCTTGAGGCCTGTCACCAGCTGGGTGGGTGACTTGGGCCAGCACTGCATCTTCTCGGCCCCTCCCTCCAGGGCTGTTCTGAGGGACGATGTCTCCACAGTGCGTTGGCACAGAACCTAGCACCTGCATGTGGTCATCAGGACAGACACAAAAGTTCATGCAAGGGTCCCCTCTCTGGGCCTGCTCACACAGGATATTCGTCATCAATTCTTAGCTACTGGGGCAGAAAGGGCTTGAGCAAACAGAACTGGGGTCCCTGACATCCCAACACACGCAGCCAGCAATTCGCATGCTGTTCAGGCCTCGACTGAGAGACACAGGCCACCTGAGGGCATCCAGTCCCCGCTGAGCTGGGTGGTCTCCAGCTCCGATTTCGCTTAGTACCTGCTTTCTGCCTTCCTTTGAAATCCAGCAGCGGTTACTGAGTGGTTCTGGTGCCACAGGGTGCTCCGGAAAGCAAGCTTTTCTGTGGCTGCCCAGAGCCCGCTTCTCTGTTTTCCTACGGGGAAGGAGAAGAGAACGGAGCAGCTCCACTGAGAGCCCGCAGAGCACATGGCCTGTTGGCTTCTTTGTCTCCAATTTGTCTACTGTGTGAGTTGCCACTAGCTCTTCTTTTCTGCATAAGCTGTAATCAGGGGGCTTTTTTTTTTTTTCTTTTCTGTCTCAGCCTGGCAGTCTCTGGGCCAGGAACAGAGCTGGCTCCATGAACCAGAGGCACTGCCTACCCAGGGACTCACGGTTTGGGATCAAACTGTCACCTCCACAGTTACGCACACGGGAGTGTCCAGAGGTACGGAATTGGATGAGCTCAGGGCAGACAAGTCTTAGATTCACATTCAGCAGGTACTTTCAGTGCCAGGTGACATCCAAAGTGCTCTAACATCTCAGAATGCGTCCTGTTCACACCATTTACAAGGGCTGCACACCAGGCTCCTCTAGAAGGCTTACTACCCATAGCCTCGGCATCAACCACAAAGTGGACAGCCAGCCCCTCTTTCTCCTGCCATGGAGCTGCTAACAGCCTCATTTTGGGAAGGATATGTCAGAACACAGCACGGTGGGGGCCCCAAGAGGCCCTGACCACTCTTCAGGATAGAGAGCGTGATTCCCAAGAGCCAGGGACCCTCCAGAGGGCAGGCCCTTGCCACACTGTGTGCCCATGGGTCTCATGTGCCCGGTCCTGCATCCGCCCCACAGAGCCCACGAGGGCGCCTACCTCTGTTCTTGGAAGTAGGGGTGCTGCAGGGCCTGGTGGGCAGCGATTCTCTCATCGGGATCATAGGCCACCATTGCGTGCAGGAGGGAGAGGCATTGTGGGGACAAATTGGTTGTCAGTAGAGGTATTCCTGATCCCCTTTTAAAAGGAAAATCAAAATTCATAGCTCTCGACCTGTATTAAAAGCCCAATGATAATAAACGGTCATGCTGTCACTGAGCGCACCGGCGGTCCACTGTCACGACTAAGGGCCCTGCATGGTGCGGGTCTACACAGAACGTGCAGCACCAAGAGGGACCCCTGATGTAAATGATGGGCTCTGTGCAGTGATGTGATATCTGTGATTCATCGACCATAACTAACACACCATCGAGGGGCTGCTGACCACAGGGGAGGCTGTGTGCACGTGGGCACAGGGCTCTATGGAAACCTAAAACTGCTCTTAAAAAAAAATCTATTAAAATAGTCGATGGTAAAGGGGGGGATCTGTTATGCTATAAATATAAGAAAACTACCTTTCCTATAAAAGATTAATATTACCTTCCCGCATGAGAAGAATGAAATAAACTTTAACAAAAAAAGAAGAGTCCAGAATTGTTGCCACCTTCTCCCTCCCTGGGATCTGGGGGCTGCTGGGTGCTACTCGCCCCTCAGCCCACAGGCCCTCCCTGGGAGTCCCGACAACCCAGCCTCAGCTTCATCAGAATGACCCCTGAGAGTCTGGGAACACCTCTTCCAGGTGTCGGTCCCGCCAGCAGGGCCATGGAGGGCTGCAGAAAGCCCTCGCCACCTATGGTCTGTGCTTGGGGCACATTTCCACCCAAAGGCTTCTAAGTCCTGTTTAAATTACTCAGGGAACAGAGCCTGACTCCCCGGCCCTCAGAAAGCCTGTGACAAATCTTTCTGTGATGCTCAAGGAAGAGCTCACCTTTGAGAACCCCTTAAAGTGATGGGCTCTGTCTGAGCAGCCACTCACTGGCCCTCAAGTGAACTTGGAGCCCTGAGAGTGAGGGGTTTGAGGGAGGCACAGGGAGGGGCTTGCCCTGCCGCAGGTCCTGGCAGGGGAGTGAGTCCACGTCCACTCTCAGAGCACAACACTTACTGTTTGAACTTGGTGAGGGTCTTCTGAGCAGGTGTGCCGATGACATCGTGGATTTTTGAGATTTGGTCCAGTTCATTTACTCCAGGGAAGAGGGGCTGCAGACTGGAAGGGCACAAGGGGCACTGTGGTCAGTGTTAGGGACAAACTGCCCCAAAAAAGCCTCTTGGTGGCCCACCCCTCCCCCTAATGCTCTCAACCCTTCTCCGTGCCGCCTACCCTTCCCCCAAGCCTCTTTACATTTCTAAGCTCTTATCTAGGTGCCACTTCGGAGCCAGCAGACTTCACTCATCAGACCTTGCTGCGATAAGCAAACCCCAATTACAAAACATCTGGACCGCATAGGGGGAGGTTGTGGGAAGCATAAACAAACTTTACCTACACCCTCCTGTAAGTTCCTGCTCTTCATCTAGTCGCTACCATAAACATCACAAGGTGATACGTGGCAAAATTAACCAGCAAACAACCCTAGGATATCCATACCAAAGAATTCCCTCAAACTCCCCTCCCCAATATAAACCCCTCATTCTGTAAGCTTGGGGCTGCTTCCTCTGACTGTTAAGGGGGCAGCAGCAGGTTAATAAAAACTTGCTCGCCTGACTTTGGGTCAATTTTTCCTTTCTCTTGGCTGACCTTACTTTCTGGTGCCGAAACCCGGAAAGGGGGATAGACTCCGGGCAGGACTCACTCACTATCAATCTCTCTCTCTCTCTCTCTGCCTCCCTCCCCCATCACCCCTCTCCTGGCTGATCTCCCCTTCCCTGAACCTGCCGAAGACCCAGAGAATCTCCTGGACTCTCCCATTGCTGGTGACTTCATCCACCATCAAAGCCTCTGCCAGGGTGAGTAAAAAGAGACTGCTGCCATTCCCTGGAACTCTTTACCATCCATCTCTCCGTTTCCGAAAGACCTTGGCTGGGCCAAGGGCTTCCTCTGCCCTCCGGGCCTCTGGTTCCTCCATTTCAGGGACGCCTAACACGGCAGTTACCTCCTCTATTCCGGACAAGTTCCACGGGAAAGGGGACGTCATCGGCAGTCTCTTCTTCCTCTACCCCTCTCCCTTCCATTCACTATGGGAGTCTCTCAGTCTATTCCTCCTAAAACCACCCCCCTTGGGTGCCTCCTACACAATCTCAGTACTCTTGGCCTCCGTTCAGAAATCTGCCCTAAAAGGCTTATCTTTTACTGTAACACCGCATGGCCTCAATACAAATTAGACCATGGCTCCCAGTGGCCTGAAAATGGCACTTTCAATTCCAACATGCTCAGAGACTTAGACAACTGTTGCCACCGCTGTGGGAGGTAGTCTGAGATTCCTTATGTTCAGGCTTTCTTTACCGTCCGTAGTTGTCCCTCCCTCCACCAGTCCTGCTGTACTTTCCAAATTCTCCTCGCCTGCTCCAAACCCGACTGGCCTCCTGCTCCCCTCATCTCAATAGCCCCAGCCAATGACTTCTCCCTTCTTTGATCCCGCTGATTTCTCCCCTCCTCGACAACATCCTAATCCTCCACCGGAACAGCATGACCCCCCACTGTACACCTCCACTCCGGCTCTCCCTCTCTCTCCCTCTCTCCAGCCACCCCGCCTCCAACTCTGAGTCCTCCCCATCACCAGCCCGTACTCGTTCTCGAGCCCACCACGCCCAGCAGCCTGGTCCCTTGCTGCTTCTCCAGAAAGTGTCAGGGGCCGAAGGGATCGTCCATGTCCACATCCCCTTTTCCCTCTCCAATCTCTCCCAAATTGAGAAATGTCTCGGGTCCTTCTCCGATCCAGACACTTACATCAAAGAATTTAAATATCTCACCCAGTCTTATGAACTTACTTGGCATGATCTCTATATTATTTTGTCTTCTACCCTCCTTCCGGAAGAAAAGGAAAGACTGTGGCTTGCAGCCCAGGCCCGTGCCGATGACCTCCATCGCCAAGATCCTACTAGGCCAGTAGGGGCCGCTGCAGTTTCCCCGAGAAAAGCCTACCTGGAATTATCAACCCACAGAATCCGGCCAGGCCTCCTGTAATCATGATTACTTGCCTCATTGCAGGCCTTAACAAAACTGGCCATAAGGCTGTAAATTTCGAAAAACTCAAAGGAAGCTCCCAAAAGGCCAACGAAAATCCTGCCCAATTCCTTTCTTGCCTTACAGAGACTCCAAAAATATACCCGTGTCGATCCCGCCTCCTGAGAAGTAGTGAACTATTGTTCTTCACACCCATTTTATTTCCCAAACTGCCCCCGACATCTGGTGCAAACTTAAAAAGGCTGAAGATGCCCCTCAGACCCCACAACAAGACCTCCTTAACCTGGCTCTCAAAGTCTTTAATAACAGGGATGAGCAAAATAAATTAGATAAAGCTCAAAGAAATCGTGCTAAATACCAGCTTCTAGCAGCAGCTATACATCAACTCAGCCATATTACCCAAGGGCACAAAAGACCCGATAGCAGCAACCCTCCAGGCCTTGTTTTAAGGGCAGCAAAGAAGGCCACTGGGCACGGGCATGTCCTAACCCTCGAGTGCCAAAGAGCCCTTGCCCAGTCAGCCAGCAGACAGGCCACTGGAAGTCCGACTGTCCTCTCAGCAAACGGACAGACAAGCCTGCTCCTCAGAGCCACCACCCCTTTAACATGACAAAATGTGAAGAATCGCTTGCATTCCTGCAGCTACGGGGCAGGGCCCCCGGCCCCATCTGCCATCACTGCATCAGAGCCCAGGGTAACTCTGCAAGTAGCAGGTAAGCTGATCTCTTTTTTAATCGATAGCAGGGCCACCTACTCGGCTTTACCTGAATTTTCAGGACACACTCATCCCTCTCAGGTCTCAGTCATGGGGGATGATGGACTCATCTTGCATCCATGCGCCATCAGACCCCTTACTTGCTCTCTGTTTGATACTGTTTTCTCACACTCTTTCCTTAACATGCCTCGTTGCCCTACCCCCTCCTAGGCCAAATTCAAAACCAAATTCAATTTAGAATTCAAATTCAAATTCAAATTTTGGCCAAATTCAAAGCTTCTATCACCTTTTTCTGCCTCCCTCAACCAGAGTCCCTCTTACTCCTTTCTACTAGTCCAGCCCCTGACCCCTCTCCCCAGTACCCACTTCCCACCTCTCTCATAAACCCAACAGGATGGGACACCACCACCCGTTCTCTAGCTGTTCACCATGACCCCATCAAAATCCAGTTAAAAGACCTCTCTAAATTTCACAACATCCCCCAATACTCCGTCTCCCTAACCCACCAAAAAGGCTTACAGCCCATCATAAACAAGCTCTGTTCACGTGGTCTTCTTAGGCCAAGACATTCTTCATATAACACCCCCACCTTTCCGGTTAAAAAATCAGATGGCTCATACCCACTCCCCCAAGGCCTCCAAGCCATCAGTCGGGCCGTCCTTCCTATTCACCCCATAGTTCCTAACCCCTATGTACGTCTCTCTCTCGTTCCCTCCAACACCACCCACTACACTGCTGTTGACCTAAAAGATGCCTTTTTTTATTATTCCCCTGCACCCTGATTCCCAAAACCTCTTTGCTTTCACCTGGACCAACCCTGACACTCTCCAGTCACAACAACTCGCCTGGACTGTCCTCCCTCAAGGCTTCAGAGAGAACCCTCATTTCTTCGGACAAGCTTTAGTTCGAGATCTCACCTCCTTAAACCTTTCCCCTAAGCCGTCTCCTTCAATGCGGGGACAATCTGCTCCTTTGCAGCCCTCTCTGGAAGACTCTCCAACGCACACAGTCAGTCTCTTAAACTTTCTCCCCACCAAAGGGTATAGGGTCTCCGTGTCCAAAGCTCCACTTTCCACCTCCATAGTAACTTACCTACGAGTTCAACTTCCCCCTGGGGCCCAGGCTATGACGCCCGCCTGAGCAGCACTAACAGATAATCTCCCGCACCCTCCTCCAAAAGCAAAGTCCTTTCCTTCCTAGAGCTAGCAAGCTTTTTAAGAATATGGATTCCCACCTTTGCCCTCCTAGCTCACCCGCTCCACAAAGCAGCCAAAGGCCCTCTCAGTGAGCCTCTAAATCTCCCCGGCTTCTGCAAACTTCAAACCGCTCTTGTCACTGCACCAGCTCTGTCCCCACCTGGTATCTCCCAACCTTTCACTCTCTATACTGCCGAGAGCCGAGGAATAGCCCTCGGTGTCTTAGGGCCACAGAAGGGAGACCGTCCTTCCTTTGCCCCTGTAGCCTACCTCTCTAAACAATCAGACAACACAGTCAGAGGATGGTCAACCTGTCTTACAGCGCTAGCAGCAGCGGCCGCTTTAGCTCTAGAAAGCAGGAAACTCACATTCAGTCAAAATACCACCGTCTGCAGTCCTCATCATCTACAGGATCTCCTCTCATCCCGAGCATTAGGCTCCCTTCCTCCTTCCCGGATTCGATTACTCCATGCCCTCTTTATCAAAAATCCCAAATTCAGTCTTGCCAAAAGTTCTCCCCTTAACCCAGCATCCTTCCTCCCTGTATCTTCTTCTCCTCCTACTCATTCTCACACTGACATCCTAGATCACCTGCAGCCACCCTTTCCTAACATTTCCTCCAAGGCTCTCACCAACCACAATGACCAACTATTTATAGATGGCTGCTCCTCCGGGCCCACCAGCTCCCCCAAAATTGCTGGGTATGCAGTTGTTTCCCTTGACCGAGTAATTGAAGCTAAGCCCCTACCTCCAGGAACCTCCTCTCAAAAAGCAGAACTCATAGCTCTCACCAGAGCCCTAACCCTTTCCAAAGGCAAAAGAGTCAACATTTACACAGACTCCAAATATGCGTATCACATTCTTCATTCCCGCGCCGCCATCCGGCAAGAGAGGGGATTCCTTACTGCCAAAGGGACCCCTATCACTAACGGCCCCCTTATTTACCATCTCCTTCAGGCTGTACATCTCCCAACTGAGGCAGGAGTTATACACTGTCAGGGACATCAAACAGGAACAGATAAAATCTCAAGAGGCAACAGAAAGGCCGATGAGGCAGCAAAAGAAGCCTCCCTTTCTTCTGCTTCTGCCTCCCTCTTCCTCATTACCCGTGCAATCCAACCTCAAGACTTCCCCACTGAAAAAGCCTCATTACTACAACAAGGAGCCTTCCTCCAGGGAGACTGGATAGAGAAGGACCAGATGCCAGACCTTCCCCAGGGACACACCGACAGAATCCTGACCTCTCTCTACCAATCCTTCCATATTGGTGCACATCCCCTCTACCTCCTCCTCCACCCATATTTCTACTCCCCTTACCTATTTACCTCACTAAAAAGCATAACTTCAAACTGTCATATACGCTCTGTCACTTCCTCTCAAGGAGCCCCCCATTCCCCATCTATTCCTACACACCAGCTAAGAGGAACACTCCCAGGGGAAGACTGGCAAATAGACTTCACTCAGATGCCTCCTGTCAAAACAACAAGATTCCTTCTCACTCTTACAGACACCTTCTCTGGGTGGGTGGAGGCATTTCCTACCTCTTCAGAAAAAGCCGCAGTAGTCTCCCAGATCCCTATATGAGAAGTCATCCCTAGGTTGGTCTCCCTCGCTCCATTCAATGAGACAATGGCCCTGGCTTCATTTCCCAAATCACTCAACAGCCCTCCCAGTCCCCCGGTGTCCAGTGGCGCCTCCGTAACCCATATCGACCCCAATCATCAGGAAAAGTGGAAAGGGCAAATGGAATCCTTAAAACACAGTTGACCAAACTCACTCTAGAAGTCCAAAGGCCCTGGACTTCCCTCCTACCCATAGCTCTAGCCCACATCAGAGCCAGCCCAAAGGCACCCTCCTTGCTCAGCCCATTTGAATTAACATATGGACGCCCTTTCCTCTTAGAAAACAGGCCTCCTTCTGATTCTCAATTAGGAGAATACCTCCCAACACTCTCCCTCATCCGCCATCTCCTCTGCAAAGAGGCTGACCAGGCCCTCCCAACACCACATAAAGGCCTCACTGACCAGACCATCCTACCAGGAGAACATGTTTTTCTAAAAACCCTTAACCCGGCCGGGCACAGTGGTTCATGCCTGTAATCCCAGCACACTGGGAGGCCGAGCCAGGTGAATCACAAGGTCAAAAGATCGAGACCATCCTGGCCAACGTGGTGAAACCCCTTCTCTACTGAAAATACAAAAATAAGCCGGGCATGGTGGTGCGCACCTGTAGTCCCAGCTATTCGGGAGGCCGAGACAGAAGAATCACTTGAACCCAGGAGGTGAAGGTTGCAGTGAGTTGAGATTGTGCCACTGTGCTCCAGCTTGGCGACAGAGCGGGACTCTGTCTCAAAACAAAAAAGAAAAAACAAAAAACAAAACCCTTAACCCAACCAGCCTTAAACCAAAATGGGAAGAACCTTTCCAGGTCATCCTTACTTGTTGGGCCTCTGAGCCCAAGCCTGCACGCATACATCCAGACGGCCTGAAGCAAGTGAAGAATCACAAAAGAAGTGAAAATGGCTGGTTCCTGCCTTAACTAATGACACTACCTTGGGAAATTCCTCCTCCTGGCTCAGAAACTTCCCCATTGAGCACCTTGTGACCAATCCCCTCTCCCCGCGCCCCTGCCCGCTGGAGAACAACCCCCTTGGACTGTAATTTTCCACTACCTACCCAAATCCTGTAAAACAACCCCACCCCTATCTCCCTTCACTGACTCTCTTTTCGGACTCAGCCCGCCTGCACCCAGGTGAAATAAACACTCTTGTTGCTCACACAAGGCCTGTTTGGTGGTCTCTTCACGCGGATGCACGTGACATTTGGTGCTGAAACCCGGGACAGGGGGACTCGTCCTTCAGGAGACCAGTCCCCTGTCCTCACCCTCACTCCATGAGGAGATCCACCTACGACCTCCGGTCCTCAGACCAACCAGCCCAAGGAACATCTCACCAATTTCAAATCGGGTAAGCGGTCTTTTCACTCTCTTCTCCAGCCTCTCTCACTACCCTTCAGTCTCCCTGCTCTTCCAATTCCAGTTCTCTTTCCTCTCTAGTAGAGACAAAGGTGACACATTTTATCCGTGGACCCAAAACTCTGGCGCTGGTCCCAGACTCGGGAAGACAGTCTTCGCTTGGTGTTTAACCACTGGGGGGCGCCTGCCTGATTATTCACCCACACTCCATCGGTGTCTGATCACTGCGGATACGCCTGCCTTGGTCATTCACTCACATTGACTTGGTGGCGAGTCAATTGCAGGGACGCCTGCTTTGGCTGCTCACCCACACTGGAGCCCAGGGCTGCTCACCACCCCCCTTCTCCGAGTCTCTACCCTCTCTTTTCTCTGGGCTTGCCTCCTTCACTATGGGTAACCTTCCACCCTCCATTACCCCTTCTTCTCCCTTAGCCTGTGTTCTCAAAAACTTAAAACCTCTTCAACTCTCGCCTGACCTAAAACCTAAGCGTCTTACTTTCTTCTGCGACACCGCTTGGCCCCAATACAAACTCGATAATGGTTCTAAATAGCCAGAAAACGACACTTTTGATTTCTCCATTTTACAAGACCTGGATGATTTTTGTTGAGAAAATGGGCAAATGCATCTGAGGTGCTTGATGTCCAGGCATTCTTTTACACATTGGTCCCTCCCTAGTCTCTGCTACCAATGCGACTTGTCCCAAATCTTTCTTCTTTCTCTCCTGTCTGTTCTTTCAGTCTCCACCCCAAGCTCTGAGTCCTCTGAATCCTCTTTTTCTACAGACCCATCTGACCTCGCCCCTCCTCCCCAGGCTGCTCCTCGCCAGGTCGAGCCAGGTCCCAATTCTTCCTCAGCCTCCGCTCCCCCACCCTATAATCCTTTTATCACCTCCCCTCCTCACACATGGCCTGGCTTACAGTTTTGTGTGGGGAGACTAGGCCTCCCCAACCTGCCCAACAATTTCCTCTTAAAGAGGCGGCTGGAGTTGAAGACATAGCCAACGTTAACGCTCCGCTTTCTTTATCTGACCTCTCCCAAATCAGTTAGCGTTTAGGCTCTTTTTCATCAAATATAAAAACTCAACCCAATTCATGGCCCATTTGGCAACAACCCTTAGCTTTACTGCCCTGTACCCAGAGGGGCCAGAAGGCCATCTTACTCTCAATATGCATTTTATTATCCAATCCGCTCCAGACATTAGAAAAAGCTCCAAAAATTAGATTCCGGCCCCCAAACCCCACAACAGGACTTTATTAACCTTGCCTTCAAGGTGTACAATAATACAGTAGAGGCAGCCAAGTAGCAGCGTATTTCTGAATTGTAATTCCTTGCCTCCACCGTGAGACAAACCTCAGCCACATCTCCAGGACACAAGAACTTCCAAATGCCCGAACCGCAGTGGCCAGGTGTTCCTCCAGGACTGCCTCCCCCAGGATCTTACTTCAAGTGCTGGAAATCTGGTCACTGGGCCGAGAAATCCCCGCAGTCCAGAATTCCTCCTAAGCCGTGTCCCATCTGTGCGGGACCGCACTGGGAATCAGACTGGCCAACTCGCCCGGCAGCCACTCCCGGAGTCCCTGGAACTCTGGCCCAAGGCTCTCTGACTGACTCCTTTCTAGATCTTCTCAGCTTTAGTGGCTGAAGACTGATCTGCCTGATCGCCTCGGAAGCCTCCTGGACCATCACAGACGCTTCGGGTCACTCTTACAGT
Source organism: Piliocolobus tephrosceles (assembly GCF_002776525.5). NCBI lineage: Eukaryota > Metazoa > Chordata > Mammalia > Primates > Cercopithecidae > Piliocolobus > Piliocolobus tephrosceles. The sequence continues at coordinate 4,316,074 of NC_045439.1, read as the reverse complement.
GGAGGGTAAGTCTGTCCCCTTCTTAATCACTATGGAGGCTGCCCGCTCCACGTTACCTTCTTTTCAAGGGCCTGTTTCCCTTGCCTCCATAACTGTTGTGGGTATTGACAGCCAGGCTTCTAAACCTTTTAAAACTCCCCAACTCGGGCCGGGTGTGGTGGCTCACGCCTGTAATCTCAGCACTTTGGGAGGCCGAGGTGGACGGATCACATGGTCAGGAGTTCGAGACCAGCCTGGCCAACATGGTGAAACCCCGTCTCTACTAAAAATACAAAAATCAGCAGGGTGTGGGGGCGGGCGCCTGTGATCCCAGCTACTTGGGAGGCTGAGGAGGGAGAACTGTTTGAACCTGGGAGGCAGCGCTTGCAGTGAGTTGAGATCGCGCCATTGCACTCCAGCCTGGGCAAAAGGGGGAGACCTTGTCTCCAAAAAAAACAAAAAACAAAAACAAAAACAAAAAACTCCCCAACTCTGATGCCAACTTAGACACTATTCTTTTATGTACTCCCTTTTGGTTATCCTCATCTGCCCATCTCCCTTATTAGGTCGAGACATTTTAACTAAATTATCTGCTTCCCTGACTATTCCGAGGCTACAGCCACACCTCATTGCCACCCTTTTCCCCAGTTCAAAGCCTCCTTCACATCCTCCCCTTGTATCTCCCACCTTAATCCCCAAGTACGGGACACCTCTACTCCCTCCCTGGCAGCCGATCACACACCCCTCACCGTCCCATTAAAACCTAATCACCCTGACCCCGCTCAACGCCAGTACCCCATCCCACAGCACGCTTTAAAAGGATTAAAGCCTGTTATCACTCACCTGCTACAGCATGGCCTTTTAAAGCCTATACACTCTCCTTACAATTCCCTCATTTTACCTGTCCAAAAACCAGGCAAGTCTTACAGGTTAGTTCAGGATCTGCACCTTATCAACCAAACTGTCTTGCCTGGCCACCCCGTGGTGCCAAACCCATATACTCTCCTATCCTCAATAACTCCCTCTACAACCCATTATTCTGTTCTGGATCTCAAACATGCTTTCTTTACTATTCCTTTGCACCCTTCATCCCAGCTTCTCTTTGCTTTCACGTGGACTGACCCGGACACCCATCAGGCTCAGGAAATTACTTGGGCTGTACTGCTGCGAGGTTTCACGGACAGCCCCCATTACTTCAGTCAAGACCAAATTTCTTCCTCATCCGTTACCTATCTTGGCATAATTCTCATGAAAACACACGTGCCCTCCCTGCTAATTGTGTCCTGCTAGTCTCCCAAACTCCAACCCCTTCTACAAAACAACCAACTCCTTTCCTTCCTGGGCATGGTTAAATACTTTCACCTTTAAATACCTGGTTTTGCCATCCTGAAACCACTATATAAACACAAAAGAAAACCTAGCTGACCCCATAAATCTTAAATCCTTTCCCCATTCCTCTTTCCATTCCTTAAAAACAGCCCTGGAAGCTGCTCCCACACTAGCTCTCCCTAACTCATCCCAACCCTTTTACATTACACAGAGCCAAAGTGCAGGGCTGTGCGGCTGAAATTCTTACACAAGAGCCGGGACCACGTCCTGTAGCCTTTTTGTCCAAACAACTTGACCTTACTGTTTTAGCCTAGCCCTCATGTCTCCATGCGGCAGCTGCTGCTGCCTTAATACTTTTAGAGGCCCTCAAAATCACAAACTATGCTCAACTCACTCTCTACAATTCTCATAACTTCCAAAATCTATTTTCTCCCTCACACCTGACGCATATACTTTCTGCTCCCTGGCTCCTTCAGCTATACTCACTCTTTGTTGAGTCTCTCACAATTACCATTGTTCATGGCCCAGATTTCAATCCGACCTCCCACATTATTCTGGATACCACACCTGACCCCCATGACTGTATCTCTCTGATCCACCTGACATTCACTCCATTTCCCCACATTTCCTTCTTTCCTGTTCCTTACTCTGATCATACTTGGTTTACCGATGGCAGTTCCACCAGGCCTAATCACCACTCACCAGCAAAGGCAGGCTCTGCTATAGTATCTTCCACATCTATCACTGAGGCTACTGCTCTGCCCCACTCCACTGCCTCTCAGCAAGCCAAACTCACTGCCTTAACTCGAGCCCTCACTCTTGCAAAGGGACTATGCATCAATATTTATACTGACTGTAAATATGCCTTCCATATCCTGCACCACCATGCTGTTATATGGGCTGGAAGAGGTTTCCTCACTACACAAGGGTCCTCCGTCATTAATTCCTCTTTAATAAAAACTCTTCTCCAGGCTGCTTTACTTCCAAAGGAAGCTGGAGTCATTCACTGCAAAGGCCATCAAAAGGCGTCAGATCCCATCGCTCAGGGCAACGCTTACGCTGATAAGGTAGCTAAAAAAGCAGCTAGCATTCCAACTTCTATCCCTCATGGCAGTTTTTCTCCTTCTCATCAGTCGCTCCCACTTACTCCCCCACTGGAAACTTCCACCTATCAATCTCTTCCCACACAAGGCAAATGGTTCTTGGACCAAGGAACATATCTCCTTCCAGCCTCACGGGCCCATTCTATTCTGTTGTCATTTCATTACCTCTTCCATGTAGGTTACAAGCCGCCAGCCCACCTCTTAGAACCTCTCATTTCCTTTCCATCGTGGGAATCTATCCTCAAGGAAATCACTTCTCAGTGTTCCATCTGCTCTACTACTCCTCAGGGATTGTTCAGGCCCCCTCCCCTCCCTACACATCAAGCTCAGGGATTTGCCCCTGCCCAGGACTGGCAAATTGACTTTACTCACATGCCCCGAGTCAGGAAACTAAAATACCCCTTGGTCTAGATAGACACTTTCACTGGATGGGTAGAGGCCTTTCCCACAAGGTCAAAAAAGGCCACCACCTTTTTTGTGTCTTCCCTTCTGTAAGACATAACTCCTCAGTTTGGCCTTCCTACCTCTATACAGTTCAATAATGGACCAGCCTTTATTAATCAAATCACCCCAGCAGTTTCTCAGGCTCTTGGTATTCAGTGGAACCTTCATATCCCTTACCGTCCTCAATCTTCAGCAAAGGTAGAATGGACTAATGGTCTTTTAAAACCACACTTCACCAAGCTCCGCCTCCAACTTAAAAAGGAGGACTCTGGTGAGGACAGAGCCCCAAAACCCACCAACCAAGCAAGTAATTATGCTGAACCCCCTTGGGCACTCTCTAATTGGACATCCTGGGTCCTCCCAATTCTTAGTCCTTTAATACCTGTGTTTCTCCTTCTCTTATTTGGACTTCGTGTCTTCCGTTTAGTTCTCAATTCATATAAAACAGCATCCAGGCCATCACCAATCATTCCATATGACAAATGCTCCTTTCAACAACCCCACAATATTGCCCCTGACCACAAAATCTTCCTTCAGCTTAATCTCTCCCACTCTAGGTTCCCACACTGCCCCTAATCCCACTCGAAGCAGCCCTGAGAAACACACCCATTATCTCTCCATAGCACCACCCAAAAATTTTCACGGCCCCAACACTTCAACACTATCTTATGTTATTTTTCTTATTAATATAAGAAGACAGGAATGTCAGGCCTCTGAGCCCAAGCCTGCACGCATACATCCAAATGGCCTGAAGCAAGTGAAGAATCACAAAAGAAGTGAAAATGCCCAGTCCCTGCCTTAACTGATGACATTACCTTGTGAAATTCCTTCTCCTGGCTCAGAAGCTTCCCCACTGAGCACCTTGTGACCCCTGCCCCCGCCCACCGGAGAACAATCCCTTTTGACTGTAATTTTCCACTGCCTACCCAAATCCTATAACGGCCCCACCCCATCTCCCTTCGCTGACTCTCTTTTCGAACTCAGCCTGCCTGCACCCAGGTGAAATAAACACCCTTGTTATTCACACAAAGCCTGTTTGGTGTTCTCTTCACACGGTCACGTGTGACACAACCCCTACTGCAGCCAATCTCTGAGAACATACCCCCTGGTATCACCTTTCCAGATTAAAGAGAGCTCCCACCTCCGATCCACCAACCAGCACCTCACCAACTTGTAACTGGTATTCCACACACTCCTTGGGCCAACCCAACTCCACCCTACATCCATCCCAGAAGAAACTTCACATCGGTAAATCCATCTATCTCAAACAGGTTTAAACTACTGCTACAACTAGCTTCCTTTAATGGAGACACTCTATTATACCCTAGCTGCAGGTATTATACTACTTACCCTGTTGTTTGCAGTGGGATTATATAGTGTAGCTCCTTCCAATTCGAATACCAGCCAAAAAGTCTCCCTCACTTTAGCCTTCTGCCTAATGGTTACCCTTATAGCGGGAATCACAGTCGCTAATAAACATTGCCGCATCCTCCCTAGATGCCCTGCCTTTGTCTATCCTACCACTTCACTCTCTTCCTTCACTCCCTCTCACAAGATATTTCCTGGTTCCACCCACGGAACAACACCCTGGAGGCCTTTTTCAAGTGCATAACCAACCTTTTCTTCCAAGGCTCTTTCTATGGCTTCACTCTGGGTGAAACCGAACTATTTACTTTTCTGCTCACTCTCTGCCTTTCTCACCCATCTTATAATCAATACCCCAACCCTTCTTTCAGCCCAACCAATACCTACAACCCCTGAACACCTATACAGAACACTTAATCTCACACACTCCTTACTAAAAAACTCCAATTCCTCTCTGGCAACAGACTGCTGGCTCTGCGTATCCCTCCTCTCCACAACATACAATGCAATCCCTGTCTCAGCCTACAACTGGACTTCCACCCAAGTAACCTACCATCCTGAAATCCTCATTAACAGCCCCCCTCAAACTCGACACACAGGCATTAAGAAAAATCTCCCCCCAGTTAGCCAGCGAGTTCGGTCTAGCTGTGACAACCTGACATCCCTACTTACACAACCTATCCCCCTACCGCAGCTGTGATAAAGGCATATTAGGAGCCGTTAACAACCCACACAATCTTATCCTATCTAGCACCACTGTGCGCCAATGACATCTACCCTCAGGCATTCCCCTCAGCCACCTAAATTCCAAACTATGCAACTTACACCGCACAACTCAAACCCTCCACCGAACATACTACTCTCAAAGCCACCAACAATAAAGACAGGCTTCGTTTCTCTAGCCCCTCAGCCCTTGACACCTCCCACCTCCTTAACAAAAACTCAGAGTACTGCAAGGGCTGACACCTCCCCTATTTATCCTTCTTCCCTTGGCTCCCCTCCCCATACACCACCCCTGCACCCGCCACCCCTGACTGTGTCCTTATCCCAACATTCAGCAACACTCCCACATGGATCTTAGTGGACACAAAACGCTTCCTCTTACACTGGGAAAAAAGACCCCAAAGCCCCCAGCCTAAAGCAAACACCCCTTTACAACCACTTACAGCAGCAGCTCTAGCCGGGACCCTAGGAGTATGGATGCATGAGAGTAACAAAACAGTACATCTTTTTAGCATACACAACCAGTTCTGCCTACCAAGCCAAGGCATACTTTTCCTATATGGTACCTCAACTTATATTTGCCTCCCCTCTAACTGGATGGGCACCTGCACCCTGGTTTTCCTCTGTCCAAAATCAACATTGCCCTAGGAGACCAACCCCTACCAATCCCAGTACCCCAATGCCCCTATCCGACACTGCCGTGCGATACAACTCATACCTCTATTAGTAGCCCTCAGAATAACTACGGAAGTTGGAACTGGGACTGCAGGATTAACCACCTCTGTTTCCTGTTACCAATCCCTCTCCAAAGACCTCACAGATAGCTTGGAAGAAATAGCCAAATCCATTACAACTCTCCAATCACAAACAGATTCTTTAGCAGCAGTGGTTCTTCAAAATCAGAGACGTAGACCTACTCACAGCCAAAAAGGGAGGACTCCGCCTCTTTCTAGATGAACAGTGTTGCTTTTATCGTAACCAATCTAGCTTAGTACAAGATTCTGTAAAAAGACTAAAGGACAGAGCCCAAAAAATTAAAGAAAATGTCCCCTGATGGCCAGCGTGGCCCTCCTGGTCCTTTAGTACCTGGTTTCCATGGCTAATGCCCCTCTAGGCCTCGCCAGAACCATTCTTCTTTTTCTAGCATTCAGCCCTTGTCTCCTACACCTTCTCACTCAGTTTTTACTGGACCGTATCAGAGCCTTCACCCACAGGACAATACAAGATATGATGCTGCTCCAAGAATACTAACAGATCCAAGAACGGCAGTCCCTACTGTCCAGCCTGCCCCCAAAACCGTCGCCCCTTCCCAGCAAGAAGCAACCAGACGACAACGGCGCCCCTCTTCTATTACCTATTAAAGGGCTGGGAAGTTAGGGACAAACTGCCCCCAAAAAAGCTTCTTGGCGATGCCCACCCCTCCCTCTAATGCTCTGCAACCCTTCTCTGTGCCACCCATCCTTCCCCCAAGCCTCTTTACATTTCTAAGCTCTTATCTAGGCGCTGCTGCAGAGTCAGCAGACTTCACTCATCAGACCTTGCTGCAATAAGCAAACCCCAATTACAAACCATCCAGACCACGCAGGAGAAGATCCTGGGAAGCATAAACAAACTTTACCTACACCCTCTTGTAAGTTACTGCTCTTCATCTACTTGCTACCATAAACATCACAAGGTGATATGTGGCAAAATTAACCAGCAAACAACCCTAAGATGTCTGGGCGCAATGGCTGTAATCCCAGCACTTTGGGAGGTCGAGGCGGGTGGATCACGAGGTCAGGAGATGGAGACCATCCTGGCCAACATGGTGAAACTCCATCTCTACAAAAAATACAAAAAACTAGCCGGGCCAGGTGGCGGGCGCCTGTAGTCTCAGCTACTCGGGAGGCTGAGGCAGGAGAATGGTGTGAACCTGGGAGGCACAGCTTGCAGTGAGCTGAGATGGCGCCACTGCACTCCAGCCTGGGCGACAGAGCAAGACTCTGTCTCAAAAACAAAAATAAAAAAAAATAAAAACAAACCAACCCTGGGATGCGGCCATCCCAAAGAACTCTCTCAAACTCCCCTCCACAATATAAATCCCTCATTCTATAAGCTTGGGGCTACTTCCTCTGTCTGTTAAGGGGGCAGCTGACAGGTTAATAAAAACTTGCTTGCCTGACTTTGGGTCTATTTTTCCTTTCTCTTGGCTGACCTTACAGTCAGGACATGGCCATGGGTCTCTCTATTCTGCCTGGTCCCCTTGACCAGGCAGGCCCACTCACACCAAACATGAGGAACTGAGCCTAGCTCGTACAGCACCCTCACCACAAGAAACACAAGGAACTGAGCCTAGCTCTTACAGCGACCCTCACACACACAAAACAGGAGCAACTCAGCCTGGCGTGTGCAGCGCCCTCACCACACGAAACGCAAGGAACTCAGCCTGGCGTGTGCAGCGACCCTCACCACGCGAAACACGAGGAACTCAGCCTGGCGTGTGCAGCGACCCTCACCACGCGAAACACGAGGAACTCAGCCTGGCGTGTGCAGCGC